>NC_061122.1:112396990-112696990 GCF_002878395.1 Capsicum annuum | reverse complement strand
TCTCATGGATCCAAAATCACCTCATGGATCCTACATCACCCTTCATGGATCTCAAGTCACCTTTTATAAGGTCCAAAATCACCCTTCAAGTCTTGGTTTAGTGCATCCAACCGAGCCATCAAGACTCCCAAAACATCATTTCCCAAAGGTTGAGATGTGGTACCTTTGGATTCCATTACAATTTTACCTAACAAGAAGCAAAAAACAACAAAGGAAAAACCTACAAAACGAACAAACACGTTAGTTCAATAAACGTCACCACACTCGCACTCGGATCTCATATCACACTTGGTCTCACAAGTGTTGAAAACTTGGTAATACTTGGCAAGTGAATGAGTGGTGAATATGATTTGGCCCGGAATCAATTTTTGTTTGATATGACTAAAAAAAATAATGTACGGACTTGAACCAACAAACTATTACGAATTAAACATGAGAACAACACATAAAAATTGAAGACATGAAATAAACTAACTCTAGACTAATTATCAGCCTAGTAGGAAGTTACTAGTTTGCTAATTAGTGGTAGAGTCAACTCAAAAACAACTAGAAACAACAAATAGAAACTTAGGAATCTAGTTAAGAACTCAATTTGGTCGTTTATATAAGTGATGATGTGGCAGCTTGGAATTAGGCTTCACTTTTCAAAATTTTTAACTTCTAAATTTTTGTTTTCGGCCAAACACTCCTTTAGGGAAGAAGAATTTCGGTTTTAGAGGGAAAAATGAAGATTTGAAGCCTTTTTTAGAGCTTCAAATGAATTCAAAATGGATTGGTCCCCTCAAGAGTACTTTCAATTGTACTTGCTTGTCCCCCTTTCCTTTCTGGAAGACTTATAATATGCTAGGGAATATTCTTGTACAAACACTTATTACAGTTTCTTTCTTCTTCCTTTTTGGATCAAACAAGCTACTTGAATATTCTTCTTCAATAAGATTTGAAGATGGTGGATGAACAATGTGAATATTAAAGAGTTGACCATGGTTTGACCACTAGGCAAATAAACCCCAAATTCAAATTTTCTTTTAGATCTAGGTTCCTTTAGCAAAGATAAGTTCAAATATCAAAAAATCAGCCACAACACACCACAAACAAGGTGTTCACCACGAGATCCCCCCTCAAAAAGCTTCAAACAAGTTACAACAATGGTGGATCTAGCTAAAAAGCAACCAAATCTTGTTCTAAACTTAGATCTAGACCCTTTAAGTGCTAGAGAACAAGAATCTAACACTAGAAACTATCAAAAAAAGCTAAAAATTAGTAGATCTAAGTTGAAAAATTTGGATCTACTATCAAACACATAAGATTCAACACTTTTTTTGTATTTTTTTTTGACTCTAGACTCTTTTTTTGTTGAGATTTTCTTAGATTCAAGGCTTAGAGTTGTGGGAACAACTCTAATACATGGATTTGATACCAAATGATACAAGAATCAACTACTAAAAATGAAATTAACCTTAAGAACCTAAAAATCAAAAACTATAAAAAAGGAAAACAACACATAGAAGAAAGGAGATGAAGTAAAAATGCATGAAAATAAAAAGAATAGGTAATGAGAACCTTAATATCACCAATGATTAGCACAAGAATGTGTATCTAATATTCAAACGCACCTCACCAATGATAGTTCTAACCTCACTCTTAGGTGGACCAAAGGAATTTACACTCCTCAATCACACCTTTCTTACCAATTGATCAACACAAGTGAAATCCATCAAATGTCTTTATCCCTAGTTTCAATGTCTTTTCCAAGATCTACACTAAGATGTCTTTTCCAAGCCCTACACTAAGGAAAGAAAATATACTTTGAGTTTTACTCAATCCATTCATCAAAGTCTAATGAAAAGGGAAGCTAAAATATCTATTTATACTTATTACAAGGGCTTCAAGAAAGGCTCCTCTTGAGTGTTATTTTATAGTGTAAAAATTCCATCATGCCCTTAATGTGAGGTGCCTATGGTGTGTAAGATCCCTCCTCCTTTCTACACTTGGACAAGGCTTTGAAAAGGCTCCTAAAGGCCTTCAATCACTTGAACCATCTGAGACTTGAACCTTCTACAAGCTCTAGTACTCTTTGTGCACTTTATGCTTGTATCAGATCTAGAACTTATTTATTGAAGGGAATTTATCTGATCGTGGTGGAAGTTGTTGTCATGCTATGGAAACCAGTGGCTAAGTTGTTAGTATGAGCAATTGAGAAGTCACCCCCCTCTCTACTAGAAAGAGGTCTGGTAGTGTGTTTTGTTTTCTTTTTTATTTTTTGAATCATTCCAGGTTTGTTGTTTGGGATCTATCTTATTTTGTCCCTTTGTCGTTTATGTTCAAACCCTTCTATCTTTTATCTCAACTAAATGAAGTATCCCTTTCCTTTTGTGTTTTATATATGTGTTGTTTATTTTCTTTACATAGTACATTTTATGTTGATTCTATAGATATGACATGCTAGCGGAATTTTTAGTCAAATCTTAAAATCCAGTTTAAGGACGAACTTTTAATCAGAGGGCTAAAGTCAGAAAAAACATTTGAGAAAATTGGTAGGGTGTTGAATAATTTGGTGACAAGTTGAAGCTTTTTTTTTTCAAAATTAAGGTAATTATTTTGAGAATGAAAAGAATAACTTGGTCATCAATTGAAAAGTATAGCTCAATCAGGTCAAATAGTAGATGTGTGATCCCTATATCAAGAGGAGAAGAAAGATAATTAGCTCCATGAAAGCATAGATAATTTGATGTGAGGTATGTACAACAAACATAGAGTTCTATGTTTGACAAGTGTAGAAGAAAAGTGGCACATATGCTCAGTTAAAGTTAATGCTATAAAAGATATCACAAATGAACTTCATCTTTCACTTTCATTTTGTATGATGTGTACTTGCATTTTTAAGGATTGATATGACGAAGATATTTCATTCTGCTATCCAAACATTGTGTCATCCTTTGCTTACCCCATTTGATTTTTAGTCCTATTTTCCTTTATACCCCTCTTTTGGAATCAAGATAGAGTCAGCAAGGTTCAAAAGAGAAGGTGGTGAGCAAAACAATAGGGTCAGAAAGGTTTCAAAAAGAAAAAAAGAGATAAAAATGTATCCAAAAAGAAAGGAAAAAAAGAGTGTCAAGAAAAAAGAGTTAGAAAAAAGTTTCAAAAAGAGTCCATAAAAAAAGAAAAAATAAAAAAACAGAGTCAAGCAAAGGAATAAGTTGTCAGAACTATGGGTGACCTAATTCACCTCTCTCGGAGGTGAGATACGTAGGCTGCCCTACTCTGGGCTCGGTCCAAACAAATAAATAATTTAGAATTATCCAGTCAAAAGAAACTAGGGCATGAGTTAATCCTCATTTTTTGAGTCAATTCCAAAAGTTGTAAGTACTACCACACTTCAAGTGTCGTTTGAGCCGCATGACATCCTTTCTTTGTAACTCTATCCAAAAGTCAAGTTACAACCAATGAAAGACCTTCAGATCAATCTTTGAGAATATTAAGGCTAAGCATGCAGTGGATATGATGATGCATTTTGGGTACTATTTGTCTTCCTCAGTATAAAGAATCAAGAGAGAAATAAAAATGAGAAAGTCTTATTGGTGAAAACCCTCATGGGCATCGTAAGTCGAGAGAGAATGAAATAAGAGTCTTATTGGTGAAAACCCTCACAGGAATTGTAAGGTGATGGTAAGTTGAGAGAAATAAAAATGAGAGAGTCTTATTGGTGAAGATCCTCACTGGCATCATAAGACGATGGTGAACTGAGAGAAAAGTGAGAGAGGCTTGTTGGCGAAAACCCTTCAAAGTGTCACTAGCTGAATGAGGTCTTAAATGCAATTGACCTAAGGAAGCAACTCAGTTTCAAGGCCATTAACTTAATCCAAATGCATGGCATAATCGTTAGAGTTGACTGTCATTTTTAGATAAATTTTTTTATTTCTTCGTTTAAAATAGGACATTTATTTTCTTTTCTTTCTTCTCTTTATTTTTATTTTATTTTCTTGAGTCAGTTATCCAAATAAAAAAATCATTGTCATTTTTCCTCTTGTCTTTGAGTCAAGTCCATGTCAAAACAAGTGAAAAAAGATTTCAAAATTGGCTACCAGCTTCTTCAATTATACAAAGCAATACAGAAAGGCCAGAACATGAAATAGACATGATTGTGATTCGAAGTAAGGCAAGCAAAAAGTTTTGTCAACAGACAAGTCTGGGAACTCATAAAAATACCAAGGTTCAAAGGGTTTATCTGAGGAGCATGGCAAAGAAAAGATACTGTGGTTGTTTCAGAGTCACTCTTAATAATATGAGTTTGGGTCAATGATGCAGCAGGTCAGTGACATATGCTAATGGTTGGAAGAAAGGTTAAATGTGATGAGAGCAAGAGCGATTTGCCATGAAAGTTAAATCCACAAACCAACCACTATATTTTTATACTCACAAGTTTTCTTTGTATGAAATAGAGACACAAGTTGTCTTCAAATGAAGGATTTCAATGCCTAAACATCAAAGGCCGTAATATTCTCACTTCTACAAATACAAGAGGCAATGTTTCTGCACAGGTTTCGTAATAAAAACCATGGTAAAACTCATAATTCAATATCGCTAGTAGACATACTTACTTGTCCAGGAGACGCATTTCCTTAGGTAATTCAAGTGATATTTGTAAGGAGACACATTTTCTTGTATGAGTAATTTAAATGAAATTTGTAAGGATATATATTTCCTTGTGAAATTCAAGTGGCATTTGTAAGGAGACACATTTTCTTGTCTGGATAGTTTAAGTGGTATTTGCAAAGAGATGCGTTTCCTTGTATGAGTAATTCAAGCAACATTAATAAGGAGACACACTTTCTTGTTTTGGGTAATTTAAGTGACATTTGTAAGGAAACGCACTTTCTTGTTTGGGTAATTCAAGAAACATTTGTAAGGAGACGCATTTCCTTATTTTGGGTAATTCAAGTGAATATTTGTAAGGAGACACACTTCCTTGTTTGGGTTATTCAAGTGACATTTGTAAGGAGACGCACTTCCTTGTTTGGATAATTCAAGCGGCATTTATAAGGAGACACACTTCCTTTTTTGGGAAATTCAAGAGGCATTTGTAAGGAGACACAATTTATTGTTTGGATAATTCAAGAATTATTTGCAAGGAGACACACTTCCTTATTTGGGAAATTCAAGTGACATTTGTGAGGAGACACAGTTCCTTGTTTGGGTAATTCAAGCGTTATTTGTGAGGAGATGCACTTCCTTGTTTGGATAATTCAAGCGGTATTGGTAAGGAGAAACACTTCCTATTTTGGTAATTCAAGCGGCATTAGTAAGGAGAAGCACTTCCTTGATTGGATAATTTGAATTTTACTTGTTAGTTGATGCACTTCCTAACTTAATTATTGATTCCTAGAAGATGTACTTCCTAGTTGAGTCAGTCCCCTTGATTCCTAGAAGATGTACTTCCTGGTCGAGTCAATCCCCTTGATTCCTAGAAGATGTACTTTTTGGTCAAGTCATCCACCTTGATTCATAGAAGATGAAATTCCTGGTCGAGTCAGTCCCCTTTATTCCTAGAAGATGTACTTCCTGTTTAAGTCATTTCCCTTGATTCCTAGAAGATGTACTTCCTAGTCGAGTCAGTCCCTTTGATTTATAGAAAATGCACTTTCTAGTTGAGTCATTGCACTTAACCCTTAGGATACACACTTCCGTGTTAGTTTTCATTTGTCAGGTGACACACTTTTTTAACTTAAACTTTTATCTCTAGAAGACTCACTTTCTAGTCAGAATTCCTAACTTTAATTCTTAGGAGATGCACTTCCTAATCTTGGTCATTTAATTTTAATCTCAAGAGATGCATTTCTTGGTCAGAGTCTTGATTTATGATTGCAACATACAAGTAGTTATGATGTGACTTTACAAAAGTCCTCTGACGATAATCTGGGGCAAAAATAATTTTAATTCTTATTGTTCGGAACTTTTCTTTTCTGGCAAATGGAATCTCTCTTTATAATAATATTTGTATGGAATAATTTTTTTTAAGTTTTGATGTGATTTCAGGAGCCCGCCTGAAGAACAGGAAAATAAATGAAAAGTCAACCAACAAGGTGAAGAAGTTGAAAGTCAACAGATTAAAAAATAGCAAGTCAGGAGCCCACCTAGAGAATAGGGTGAAGAAATTGAAAGTCAAAATTTAAAAATAGAAAGTCAGGAGTCCGTCTGGAGAATAAGGTGAAGAAATTGACAGCCAAGCAACAAGTTGAAGAAATTGCAAGTCAGGAGCTCGCCTGGAGAACAGGTGATGAAATTGTATGTCGGAAGCCCGCCCGGAGAACAAGGTGATGAAACTTAAGTCAAGAGTCCAGAGAAGCTTCATAGATAAGACTTTTGTAATTTTATTTATCTTTTAACTTGTAATTTTTATTTTTGATGTTACGACAGATCCGCGGACCGGAACCTCTATAGGACCACACTGGACTCTCCAATTCGATCGTTCTTCTTTCTTTTATATCTTTCTTCGAATAATGGTCGGATCAAAATTTGGTATCGTTGTCTACTTTTTTGTCTAAAAATAATGTGTTTACACCCAAAAAGGGACATGATGTAGACACCTAATTTTGTCACTCCCGAAGTTCAATTTTATTCATTTTTGCCTCACCCTATCATACACTCCCACCTATGTGATTATACCCCACAAAAATACAAAAAAATAACAAAAAATTCAATAAATCCATAACAAATTAAATCCCTAATATTTCCTTATCCTAACAAACTTTATCTCAACCAACTCATACCTTTACCACTACCCCACATCACCACCCCTACCCCTAACCTTACCCCTACCCTTAACCCCCTCTCCCCATATTTATCTTCCATGTAGAATAGAGAGATATATAAACAGGGAGAGAATATATAATCAAGGAAATAAATAAAAAACCCACATACACACCATTGAAGGGGACACAACAGGGGAACTTCTCCATTTTTTTCCATTCTTTAGAGAATGATATAACGCACACACTGCCAAATAATTTCCCTTTTCTACATCATAATCACACAATTTCCATGCACTAAAAATATACAATGAAATTCTGATCTGCACGGACAGAAACAAACAGAGAGAGACGATGGTTGATTTTTTTTCTCTATTAACAGTAAATACACCATCATACACTTATGCACGCACATAGTGAAAAGCGAGAGATATTTAAAGAAGATTAAGAGAAGGGGATAGAGATGAGAGAGTTGATCAGAGATTGAGAAAGAGTGAAGAGAAAAATCTAGAAAGGGTTAACGAGGGAGAAAACAACCAAAGAGGTTTGAACGAAGAGAGTGAAAAAGGGTGTTGGTCTATTTTTTTAAAGAAATCATTGCCAGAATTGACTCATAGTTAATGTTCCAACAACAAACCTTCTGGAAAAATTCCAAAATAACATTGTTCTTCCCCGTTCCAGATTCAGTGGAAAAATAGTCAAATTTAGTTTGGATTTTTTTTCTTGCAACGTCGAGTGGTGCGAGATTGTTTGGGGTTGTATTTGGTCGTCGTTGAGGTTTTTCGATCGAGGTATAGTGTGGTTGGGGATTTGTATTATCATGGTTTTCTATTCTGAATCCAGCAATATGTGTCTCAATCGAATATGATGGTTTGAAGAACAATTGAGGTTAAATTCTTCTTCTAATTCTATTCTTCTTTCGTTTATCTTAAATCTATTGATGCTATGATTATGTAATTCGTACGTGGTTGATGACACATTTTTTATTATGTGATTGAACAATTCTATTTGTTTTGGATTTATTGATTAATTCGATATTAAAATTGGTTAATTGGTTGAGAATGACTCGAATTCGTTTTGGGTAAATAAAATGGAGGCGAGAATTGAGAAATTGACAAAAGGGTGAATTTAGATTAATTTTGGTTTATTATTGTTTTGTTTAATTAGAATAAATGTCAAGTTTGTGAACTTGATTGGATCATATTCTAGGTCGATAGCTTAATAGGAAAAAGTTTAGGTTCGGGTAGGCAAATTTATGGATTGTTGAGTAATGTAGAATGTTTGTTGAATGGTTCTCTTTTTCTCGCATTTGAAAGATGTATTCATTTAGTTGCAGAATGCCCTATGGTTATTTGTATTTATTCACTGGAAAATGTCCTGAAGTATTGTGTATGCAAAGGATGCTTGTGATCAAGGCCCGGGGCATCGGGTAAAGAATTGTAGCATAGTTTAGGATTACCGTAGGTTAGAATAAAATTTATATTTGTATTATTCTATGTTAGATTGTATATGTAACGCCTCAAGAATACACCCTATGCATCACACGGTGCTTACAGTCCCGAGGGACCATAAGCTAACCCATGAGCTGGTACCTGCTGTGAGCAATGGATAACATGATCATAAATGCAGAAGAATAATGACATGCCATAAGGTTTTAATAACTAAATTCAAAACTGAAATATGAGTTTATAAAAATAACTGACTGAATCTGATAAAATAATGATAACCTAGATAACTAACTGTAATGTCTGAATACTGAATACTGACTCTAATGTCTAATAAGCCTCTAAAACTGAATGACTGTGAGGTGATCGGACAGGTCCCAATTAACTCCAACTAAGTAGTAACTGAGACATGAAATAAAGTAAGCCTGTCCTCAAAGTATGAGGACTCACCACTGCTACTGCTGAGGATCTGATAAGTCTAATCGCGAGCCGAAAATTGAGTGTCAGAACCTATGATATAATACATCATAGCACAAAAGAAAAGGTATGCGATCAGTACTTTGAATGTACTTGTATGATAAATAAGGTGTACTGATATGCATGATTTCATGAACAAAACTAATAATTAACTGAATATATATGTAAAGCATGGAGTATTGAATAAAGAGCATGAAATTTGTAGGTACTGGGAATATGTGGAAATATTTAAATACTGAGTATGCATGAATATCTGTAAATACTGAGGATGCATGACCAAGCATATAACATGAACAGAGTAACATTTGTAAACTAAAATACTGAAATAACTAAAATCTGTATGCTTTGGTCAAACAACACTAAGACTGAATAACATAACTGGGACTATAACTGAGACTGTATCTGAGACTGTGGGAGGTATCATTTAACCGACATTCCCCAATTTGAGCTAATCGGGGTCCAATCTATAACCCTAATTGGAAGGGTAATCATATCGTGCCACGAGTACTAACGATGGGTATGTGGATGTACTAAACTTATTTAATGTCCAAAGGACTAAGGGTGTTAACCCTGAACTAAAGGGTGACCTCTGCGAGATAGTCAAGCCTAATCTGATAGGTGACTTCTCATATCCTACGCTGATTACGTAGTTCTAGAGTATAGGGACTGCTACTAATGACTCTGCCTATCTGACGGGGAAGCCACCATCCCTACACTCGCTCGGTGCTAAATCCTACTCCCAACTAAAAGACACTGAAATACTAGACTGTTCTGAGTTTATATAACTGGTAACTGACTGTTCTGATAATGCTCATAGTATGTTTTGAAGACTTTTCTGTAATGTACTGATACTAGACTAAGTAAACAACTATAGATTTCAGGTATTCAATACCCCAGGACTCAAAAACAATAATAGTAAAATGATACTAAAGCTTGAAGGACAAAACATGAAGGCTTTTATTTAAATCAATCACTCTTGTAGGCATTTTATCAAACACTTGTAGTTCAGGGTTTAAAACAATCATAGGAATGCCATAGAACTTATAAAAATAGCATGAATTCAACATAATAGTACTAAATTATGGTTTTATTCAATAAATAATAATATAAAAACATGGAGGATTGAATGATATTTTCGATTGAGAAAGCGGCAGGCCCAATGAGTTCTCCTATAGTGCCTCGAAATAGCAATTTCATGGTAACATGGTATAAAATCAATAGTACGTGAAGGTTCATGGGCGAAATTATAATTTAAAATCAAATAGCTTGTAAAGATTATGACTTGTAAATTAAAATAGGATATTTGGACTTTATGGATGAAATGAATCCAGGGATAAACATCTAACATACCTGGGATAGTGAATTTCTTGAAGTTCTGGGTGAGTTCCTGAGGATTGATCTAGAATTTGAGAGCTAGGGTTTTTTGTTATTGGAAAAGGGGATCATTAATTTGAGAGAAAGTTGAATAAAGAATGATTATCTAGGTCAATTGAGGCTAAATTTTGTGTTTTAGGACGAGTTTAGGACTTAGGTAAAAGGACCCAAATACCCTTATATGGATTTAAAACGTAAGCTGAAAACTGACCATCCCAATTTTTAGCCTTGGCGCGATGTGCGACTATCGTGCCAAGCCACTAGAAATGTGCAATTAGGACCTGAACAAACATCATGACATGGATCAATCGCAGTAAGCCTTTGGAATGCCAATTTGGCTACCTCTGCGATGCACCAACATCACAGAGGCCTACTGGAAATTGCCAAATTAGAAATTGGCCTGCTCCGCGATACGCCAACATCGCAGAGTATCACTGGAAATTGACAATTGTTATTTGGACTTTCTTCGTGATGCGCTAAGGGTAAAAATGATGAGGCCTAACAACTGAAACTTAAAATCACCATAACTTCTTATCCGGTTATCGAATTTGGGCAAATTTTATATCGTTGGAAAGCTAATTGAATTTCCTACGCAATGACAGGCTCTAAACTGAAAAATAATGAGTGTTCCAAAAATTTTATATGCAAATACTCATGTATTAAGACTTAGATTATGCTAGGGAAATACAGGGTGTTACAATATCTCCCCCTTGGGATCATTCGTCCTCAAAAAAACTAGTTAAGCTAAGGAAAACTGCTGGACTTAGCTTATACATTGAACATACATATATGATGCATGGATTACATGACTGAACTGATTTGTAAATATACGGCTGACGTGAACATGATGTGCAACTAAAACTGAGCACGATAGAGAGAAATCTTAAGAAGATTAGTACCTTATACTGAATATGGTTTCGCGGAGAAAAGATAAGGGTACTTGGTCCATATATCTGCCTCTGATTCCTAAGATGCCCCCTCAATGGACTGATTCTGCCAAAGAAGTCTAACTAGTGAAACTTCTTTGTTCCTTAGCCTATGAATTTGATGATTAAGAATTTCGACTGGAACTTCCTCAAAGGAAAGGCTGTTCGAAATATCTAAACTTTCTAAGGGAATAACAACAGCTGGATCACCAATACACTTTCTCAATAATAAGAGATAGAACACTGGATGTACTGAGGCTAGATCTGATGGTAACTTAAGCTCGTAAGCTACCTTTCTGAAAAGACTGAGAATTTTGAAGCTACCGACATATTAAGGACTGAGTTTCCTTTTCTTGATGAATCTCTTCACTCCTTTCTTGTGAGATATTTTTAAGTATATGAAATCACCGACCTCAAACTCGAGATCCTTATCTTCACATATGCTTACGATGTCTGTCGCCTCTAGGAAACCCTAAGCCTTTCTCTGATCAACTGAACCTTCTTTAACACATCAAACACTAAGTCAGGGCCTACTACTGCAGCCTCACCTACTTCAAACCAACCAATTGGAGATCTATATCTCCTACCATAGAGAGCCTCAAATTGAGCCATACGAATACTGAAATGATAGTTGTTATTGTATGCAAACTCAATTAAAGAAAAGTGGTCATCCCAACTATCTTTAAAATCAACTGCGCATGCTCTCAGCATATCCTCAAGAGTCTGAATGATCCTTTTTGCTTGATAGTCTGTCTGAGGGTGAAAGGTTGTACTGCGATGGATTTAGGTACCAAGACCCTTTTTGGAATGCTTTCCAGAAATGAGAGGTAAACTGGGTACTTCTATCTGACATGATAGATAAGGGAACACCGTGCAACATAAATAACTCTCTGAGATAGAGTTTGGCACAGTCCTCGATTGAATAAGAGGTATGGATTGGCAAGAAATCAGCTGGTTTGGTCACCCTGTCTATGATAACCCAAATAGAATCATGCTGATGACGGGTATGAGGTAAACCTATCACAAAATCTATGTTCACTTCCTCCCACATCCAAGTGGGAATACTAAACTCCTGCATGGACCCACTAGGTTTTTGGTGCTCAATATTTACTTGCTGGCACGTAGATCACTTAGCCATAAACTTCTTAATATCTCTCTTTATCCCACTCCACCAATAGATCTCTTACAAATCACGATACATCTTAGTAACCCCTAGATGAATAGAGTAACGTGCACCATGCGCTTCTGCAATAATTCATTGCCTCAAGTTATCTATACCAGGCACATATAGCCAACCCTGACAACGCAACACACCATCTCCCCCTTGGGAGGAAACCTCCACCTTCTTATCTCTGATTGATTCTTTTAACATAACCTGACTGGGATCTCTATCCTGCTTTTTTTTCACCTCGGAAACTAGAGATGATTCTGAGCTACTCTGTACCCACACACTACCTTCTGCTAAGTCGTCTAAGTGGATACCTAGCCGGGAAAGCTAAAGGACTTCCTGAGCTAACTGCTTCTTACCATCCTTAACATGAGCTACACTACCCATGGACAATCTACTGAGAGCATCAGCCACTATATTGGCCTTGCCCGGATAATACAAAACACTCATGTCATTATCCTTTAATAATTCTAACCACCTTCTCTGACATAATTCAAATCTTTCTGAGAGAACACATATTGAAGGCTTTTGTGATCTGTGAACACATCCATATGTACCCTATACAAGTAATGCCTCTATATCTTTAAGGCGAATACTACTACTGCTAACTCAAGATCATGAGTTGGATAATTCTTGTCATGGGGTCTAAGTTGTTTAGAAGCATAGGCTATAACCTTACCTCTCTGCATGAGGACACAACCCAAACTTACTCTGGATGCATTACAATACATAACAAACCCATCTAAACTATATGGTAGAGTCAAGACTGGGGCTGAGGTGAGTCGAGTCTTCAACTCCTGAAAACTCCTCGCAGGAATCTTACCACTGAAACTTAACTTTCTTCTGAGTCAATCTGGACATGGGGGATGTAATAAATGAAAATCCTTCAATACACCAATGATAATAGCCAGCTAAAACTATGAAACTCCTAATGTCTGATGGAGATATGGGTCTAGGCCAGTCTCTCACCACTTTAGGCTTTTGAGGATCAACTCTAATGTCATCACCGAAAATAATTTGACCAAGGAAAGCAACTGATCTTAGCCAGAATTCACACTTACTGAATTTAATGAATAACTAGTGAGCTCTAAGAGTTTGCAACACTATTCTAAGATGGTCTGCATGATTAGTTTCTCTATGGGAATAAATAAGGATGTCATCAATAAAGACTATGATGAACATATCTAAGTGCTTCTTAAACACTCGGTTCATCAAGTCCATGAAGGCTGCTGGGGCATTCGTGAGACAAAAGGACATGACTAGATATTTGAAGTGACCATACCGAGTTTGGAAAGCTATTTTCGGAATGTCACATTCCCTAACCTTAAGCTGATGATAGCCTGATCTGAGGTTTATCTTTGAAAACTAACTGGCACCCTGAAGTTGATCAAACAAGTCATCGATTCTAGGAAGTGGATATTTATTCTTGACTGTGACTTTGTTCAACTGACGGTTGTCTATGCATATTCTGAGAGAACCATCTTTCTTATGCATGAATAGAATAGGTGCATCCCATAGGGAGATGCTGGGTCTGATGAATCCCTTATCTAAGAGATCCTTCAACTATTCTTTCAATTCTTTGAGTTTGGCTGGAGCTATTCTGTATGGCAAAATAGATATCGACTGAGTATATGGAAAAAGGTCTATTTTGAATTCGATTTCCCTTTCGGGAGAAACTCCAGGGAGATCCTCAGGGAATACATCTAAAATTTATTTACTACTGGAACTGACACAATAGTTAAAGTTTCTGAGTTAGAGTTTTTGACTCGCCTAAGATAGTAAATACACCCCTTCGATATCATCAATATCGCTTTGAGGTACGAAATTAAATGACCCCTAAGAGCTGTAGTTCTACCTCTCCATTCAAGGATTGGTTCATTTAGGAAATAAAAATGAACTATTCTATTTCTACAATCAACTGAGGCATAGCATGAGTGGAGCTAATCCATGATGAGAATGACGTCAAAATCTTTCATCTCTAACTCTACGAGATCAACTGAGATAACTTTCTGAGATATTATGACCGGACAGCTCCTGTATACCTATCGGGCTATAATGGAAATGCCTACTGGGGTAGACACTGAAAAGGGCTCTACTAGAGTTTTAGGACTGACTCTAAAGTTGACGGCTATACATAGAGTTACAAAAGAAAGAGAAGCTCTAGGGACTAGTAAAGCATAAACATGTAAGTGAAAGACCTACAACGTACTAGTAACTACATCAGAAGAATTTTCCTGATCTTGGTAGGACTGAAGAGCATATAATCTGTTCGGACGCTGACCACTAGTAGCACTGGAAGTGGCACCCTGCTGAGTTGGGCGACCGGATGAAACTGATGACTGATGGGACTGGCCTTGTTAGCGTACATCCCTACCTTTTTGAGCAACTACCCGACACTCCTAAATTTGATAGACTGGCTTTCCATACCCAAATCACACTTCACTACCCACTCTACACTCACCTTGATAGTATCTTCCATATTTCTATCATAGGAGATTTGTACGAGCACTGCTAACACTGTCCTGGGACTTAGAGCCTAGTGCTCTATCCCTATTGTCATTTATGAATTTGGGTATTGAGGCACTGGCTGAAGATGGTGCTGGGGCTGAAGACCTTTGCTGAAATGAGGCAGTTACCACCCTCTGACTTTGGCTGACTAAAGTTAAAACTACCCATCCTAGCCCTCTTATTTCCTCTCTCCCTTCTTAATCTTCTACTACTTTATCTATTGAGCATGGACCATCAGCCTAGACATGACCATCTCACTAATTAGCATTGCGGTCCTGCACTCCTTGACTACACTGTCAGATACACCAAATATAAACTTACCCATCTTGGACCTGTTATCAGATACCACATGGGGAGCATATCTAGCTAATTGAGTGCACTTGAGGGAATACTCTCTCACGCTCATGCTGCCCTGCCTCAAGTTAATAAACTCTAACACCTTGGCCTCCCTTAACTCCAATGGGAAGAAACTATCTATGAATGCTGTGGAAAACTCTTCCCATTCTACACGCCCTGCATCTACACCCCTATCAACCTTCCACTACTTAAAATAAGTATGGGATACATCCTGCAACTAGTATGTATCCAACTTAGCACTCTGACTAGATGTCACCCCCAAAGCATCCCTGACCTTCTAAACCATGTCTAAGAATTCTTGTGGATCCCCTTCAGACTTAAACGTTGTGAATGAAGGAGGGTTCATCCGGGTAAAGTCCAAAATTATTTTTACAGCAGTATTGGCCTATAGGTTGGATGGAAAAACAGCTGGCCATTCATTCTATACTGCTATAGAGTTTGATAGAGTGGTAAATGCAACTTTAAATTCTGCATGAGAGACATGCTCGTCTAGAGGATATGCTTAGATGGGCTAAGGGGCTGGCTGGTTTCCTATTCTTTTTTCATTCTTCTTGGGAGGCATGTTCTGTAAACAAAAGGAAGAAATGGATTATACAGGGAGTTTAACTTGAGCTTATGCTCACTTGCATGACATGAATACTGAAAGAAGGGAAACTTTTCCTAAATGCCTCATAGCCTCTCGCCGATAAGTGAGGTGTGCTACACACCCATACACAAGACTCTACATGACATGAATTTCAGACTTCCTTGGAAACTTTAAAACCTTAGGATCTGATACCAAGTTTGTAACACCCCTAAAGTATACCCTGGGAGACAGACGGTATTTACAGTCCCGAGGGACCGCAAACTAGCCTATGAGCTGGTACCTGATGTGAGCACTGGATAACATGATATTAAAAGCGGAAGAATACTAACACACCATAAGGTTTTAATAACTAAATTCAAACTAAAATACGAGTCTACAGAAATAACAGACTGAATCTGATAAAATAATGATAAACTGGATAACTAACTATAATGTCTGAATACTAAAAAACTGACTCTAATGTCTGATAAGCCTATAAAACCGAATGATTGTGAGTTGATAGGACAGGCCCCAACTAACTCAAACTAACTATTATATGAGACATGAAATAAATTAAGCCCGTCCTCAAAGTATGAGAACTCACCATAACTAATGATGAGGATCTAATAAGTCTAATTGCGAGCCGGGAACTAAGCATCAAAGTGTATGAGGTTTATCTTAAATTGGGGTTGCATTTGGTTATCATTGAGGTTCTTCGATCGAGGTCTAGTACGGTTGGGGATTTGTATTATCATTGTTTTTTGTTCTGAATCCAACAATATATTTCTCAATCGAATATGATGGTTTGAAGAACAATTGAGGTTAAATTCTTCTTCTAATTCTATTATTCTTTTGTTTATCTTAAATCTATTGATGCTATGATTATGTAATTCGTATGTGGTTGATGACGCATTTTTTATTATGTGATTGAACAATTCTATTTGTTTTGGATTGATTGATCAATTCGATATTAAAATTGGTTAATTACTTGAGAATGACTCGAATTAATTTTGGGTAAATAAAATGGAGGCGAGAATTGAGAAATTGATAAAATGGTAAATTTAGATTAATTTTGGTTTATTATTGTTTTGTTTAATTAGAATAAATGTCAAGTTTGTGAACTTGATTGGATCATATTCTAGGTCGATAGCTTAATAGTAAAAATTTTAGGTTCGAGTAGGCAAATTTATGGATTGTTGAGTAATGTAGAATGTTTGTTGAATGGTTCTCTTTTTCTCGCATTTGAAAGATGTATTCATTTAGCTGCAGAATGTCCTATGGTTATTTGTATTTATTCACTGGAAAATGTCCTGAAGTATTGTGTATGCAAAGGATGCTTGTGATCAAGGCCCGGGGCATCGGGTAAAGAATTGTAGCGTAGTTTAGGATTACTGTAGGTTAGAATAAAATTTATATTTGTATTATTCTATGTTGGATTGTATATGTAATGCCTTGAGAATACACCCTATGCATCACACGGTGCTTACAGTCCCGAGGGACCGTAAGCTAACCCATGAGCTGGTACCTGCTGTGAGCAATGGATAACATGATCATAAATGCAGAAGAATAATGACATGCCATAAGGTTTTAATAACTAAATTGAAAACTGAAATATGAGTTTATAAAAATAACTGACTGAATCTGATAAAATAATGATAGACTAGATAACTAATTGTAATGTTTGAATACTGAATACTGACTCTAATGTCTGATAAGCCTTTAAAACTGAATGACTATGAGTTGATCGGACAGGTCCCAACTAACTCCAACTAACTACTAACTGAGACATGAAATAAAGTAAGCTTGTCCTCGAAGTATGAGGACTCACCACTGCTACTGCTGAGGATCTGATAAGTCTAATCGCGAGCCAGAAACTGAGTGCCAGAACCTATGATATAATACATCATAGCACAAAAGAAAAGGTATGCAATCAGTACTTTGAATGTACTTGTATGATAAATAAGGTGCGCTGATATGCATGGTTTCATGAACAAAACTAATAATTAACTGAATAAACATGTAAAGCATGGAATACTGATTAAGAGCATGAAATTTGTAGGTACTGGGAATATGTGGAAATATGTAAATACTGAGTATGCATGAAAATCTATAAATACTGAGGATGCATAACCAAGCATATAACATGAACAGAGTAAAATTTGTAAACTGAAATACTGAAATAACTAAAATCTGTATGCTTTGGTCAAACAATACTAAGACTGAATAACAGAACTGGGACTGTAACTGAGACTATATCTGAGACCGTGGGAGATATCATCTAACCGACATTCCCCAATTTGAGCTAATCGGGGTCCAATCTATAACCCTAATTGGAAGGGTAATCATATCGTGCCACGAGTACTAACGATGGGTATATGGATGTACTAAACTTATATAATGTCCAAAGGACTAAGGATGTCAACACTGAACTGATGGGTGACCCCTGTGAGATAGTCAAGCCTAATATGATGGGTGACTTATCATATCATACGCTGGCTACGTAGTTTTGAAGTATAGGGACTGCTACTAACGACTCTATCTATTTGACGGGGAAGTCGCCATCCCTACACTCGCTCGGTGCTAAATCCTACTCCCAACTGAAAGACACTGAAATACTAGACTGTTCTGAGTTCATTTGACTGATAACTGATTATTCTGATAATGCTCATAGTATGTTCTGAAGACTATTCTATAATGTACTGATACTAGACTAAGTAAACAACTATGGATTTTGGGTATTCAATACCCCCAGGACTCAAAAACAATAATAGTAAAATGACACTAAAGTTTGAGGACAAAACATGAATGCTTTTATTTAAATCAATCACTCTTGTAGGCATTTTATCAAACACTTGTAGTTCAGGGTTTAAAACAATCATAGGAATGCCATGAAACTTATAAAAATAGCATGAATTCAACATAATAGTACTAAATCATAGTTTTATTCAATAAATAATAATATAAAAAGATAGAGGATTGAATGATATCAATAGTTTCATGGCAACATGGTATAAAATTAATAGTACATGGAGGTTCATGCGTGGAATTATAATTTAAAATCAAATAGCTTGAAAAGTTTATAACTGGTAATTAAAATAAGATATTTGGACTCCATGGATAAAATGAATCCAGGGATGAACATCCATCATACCTAGGATAATGAATTTCTTAAAGTTCTAGGTGAGTTCCTGAGGATTGATCTTGAATTTTAGAACTAGGATTTCTTATTCTTGGAAAAGGGGATCTTTAATTTGAAAGGAAATTGAATAATTAATGATTATCTAGGTCAATTGGGGCTAAATTTTGTGTTTTAGGATGAGTTTAGGACTTAGGAAAAAGACCCAAATACCCTTAAACTGATTTAAAACGTAAGCTAAAAATTGACCATCCCGATTTTTGGCCTTGGCGCGATGCGCCACTATCGCTCCAAGTCACTGGAAATCGACAATTGGAACCTGTACAAACATCGCGATGCGGAGCTATCATAGTAAGCCTACCAATTTGGCTACCTTCGCGACGTGCCAACATCGCGGAGGCTCACTTGAAATTGCCAAACTGGAAAGTAGCCTGCTCCGTGACGCGCCAACATGGCGGAGTCTCACTGAAAAAAGATAATTGTTATTTGGACTTTCTCCGCGATGCGCTAAGGGTTAAAATGACGGGGCCTAATGCATGAAACTTAAAATTTCCATAACTTCTTACCCGGTTATCGGATTTGGGTAAATTTTATGTCGTTGAAAAGCTAATTGAATTTCCTATGCAATGGTAGGTTATAAATTGAAATAGAATGGGTATTTCAATAATTTTATATGCTAATACTCATGTATTGGGACTTAGATTATACTAGAGAAATATGGGGTGTTACAATATAATTGGACTGGATACTATATTTTGGATTATTTTGTTTTATTTGTTTGATTGATTGTTTATATGTTTTAGTGTGGTTTATACATTTTATAATGACAAATTTACCGATATGCTCCACCAAACGACCGTGGTCGAACTACGAGATCGAGGGGTGCCTAACACCTCCCCCTCGGTCAATAGAATTCCTTAGCCGGAATCTCTGTTCGCAAACCAATTTTGAAAGAGTCAAATCATTTTCGAAAAAAGATTTCGAAAGGTGACTTGGCACATATGATTTATGTCAAGTGGCGACTCTAAATATAATTATGAAATGAATCCTTTTCGAAATAAATTTTCATCTTTTGTCACTTTAATAATAAAAACCCTTTTCGAACTTTAAAATCATATCTTTTGATTAAAAAAAGGGTGCGACAATAACTGTATATAAATTATTTTTTTTAATAAATAATGTATATTATTAACAACTTTTTAATAGATAATGTAGAATATTGACTACGTTCTAATAACCATAAGCTCCTCCTTATTTTAAATATTTTTAGTTTTAAAGTTCTGCATAAGTAGATGCACTTCTATCAAGTTTATTAATAATAACTGTGTATAAAATAATTCTTTTGATAAATAATGTAGAATATTGTCTACTTTTATAGTTTTCATAAGCTCCTCCTTATTTTAAATATTTTTTAGTCTAAAAATTCTATATAAGTAGCATTACTTGGCAAAAAATCATTTGGTAAAAGGATCCTACAAGTAAAGAGAATCTTAAGCCTAAGGAAAATATATTAGGGATGATTTCACATATATACAAAAAGTAATTAGGTTACAACAAATATAGTCATATTTTTATTTTCAACAAAAAAAAAGTCGCCCAAAAGAAAATCTTGCATTTTAGCCATGTGTGGACCATGGCTAAATGGTGAAAAAACTGTGGCTAAATGACCATTTTTTGTAAACTAATAATTTTATTAATCACCCAGGGAAATTCATGTATAACTTCTCGAATATTGTATATGTAGTGTATATATAATGTATGTTTAATGTATCAATATTGTATAAATAATGTATAAATTGTATCGATATTGTATAAATGGTAGATGAACATTTATATATGATGTATAAACAGTTACGTAGTGTATATGTAATGTATCGATATTATATACATATGTATTAATATTGTATAAATAGTTATGTAATATATCACTATTGTATAAATGTTGTATAAATGGGTATATATGATATATAATCATCTATTGGAAGTCATTCATTTGTATGCTAACTAAAACTACATCACTACTGGCCTTCAACTTCTGTTTCCTTTAACCCTCACTTTTCTCTCCATTTATCCTCCCCACCCTTACAAACTCACCACTACAGCCCTATTGCACACACAGAGCACCAACCACTACTCTTCTTCTTTTCACTCGGCTCTTCTCTCCATTTTTCCTTTCACACCCTCAAGATTTCATGCCTAATAGAACCAATTCGGGGAAAAAGGAAAAAGATATGAACATCATCCACTAACAGAGAACTTTAAAACTAAAAACAACCACCTCCTCTACCATCTCCAGCTTACTACCACCAGCTGGCCTCCACCAAAACCCGTCGACACACCCTCATTCAGTATAGAACAACAAATTTTTTTAAAGCTTTTAAATATAAAGTTAGTTCTCCCCTAATTTGTCATTTTTTGGTAATTAAATTGACTATTTATTATTCGTCGTGTTACCAACTTTTTGTTAATAAAAGTGGCCGAACTACAATGTGTCGTAATTATCCCAATATATAACAAATACGGCTATGCAAATAATTTTTCTTGGAATTGTTAAATTTTAAATTAATAGGCCAAAGTCCAAATAACATTAATTGATATAAAGAATCTCCAGCAAAAGTTGCTCTTAGAAGGTTGTCCATGGGAAGATTATATCATTTAGATGGGGATAAATGGGATTTGGTGAAGGATATTCATCGTTTAGCTAATCTTGGAGTCCTTATCTTATATTCCAAGGATAGTGGTATGATTATTCAAGAGGTGGCAAAGTTATCTCTCAGTGCTGAAGTGAAGGAGAAGCAGATGTTGGATCCTATTTGGATGCAGATCAAGAATGATGTAGGTGAGCAGAAAGTGGTGATTTTTGATATTAGTGGTGATGGTATCTTGAGGTACCAAAGTAGACTGTATGTCCCAATTTTTATGGGTTGCGAGAAAGTATTTTGGCCGATGCTCATGAGTCACGTTATACTATTAATCTTGGTTCGATAAAAGTGTATCATGATCTTAAAGAGATTTATTGATGGAATAAAATGAAGCAGGATATGGCCAATTTTGTGGCTAAGGCATGGTATCTCAACAAGTAAAGGTTGAACACTTAAGGTCCGGTGGATTGTCTCAAGAAATTGAGTTTCCAGTGTGGAAGGGGGAAGTGGCCAATATGGATTTTGTTACCGGTCTTCCGCGGTCTCGCCAATAGTTTGATTCGATTTGGGTCATCGTGGATAGGATGACTAAGTCCGCTAACTTATTGCTATTGAGGACAAATTTCACTTCTAAGGATTATGCCAAGCTTTTCATTGAGAATATTGTGAAGTTGCATGGTACTCCAGTTTTCATCATATGTGATCAGGTTACTATGTTTCATATCACTTTTGGAGGTCTTTTCAACGTGGTTTGGGGACTAAGGTGATCCTTAATACCACTTTCCACCTATAGATGGATGGTGAAGCAAAAAGGACAATTCAGGTCTTGGAAGATATGCTTTAGGCTTGTGTGTTGATTTTGGTGGTAGTTGGGTTGACTTGCCTACAACAACAGTTATCACTCTCGCATTGGTATGGATCCGTGTTGTGACCAAGCGAACACATAAGTGTACGTGGTATCACCAAGTAGTAAAGTGGCCTTATAAAAGCCAAGTATCGATACCTCAGAGACTTGTGTTGACAACTATTCAATTCCAATTTACTAATGAGATTAATCAAGTGCAAACATAACCACAGAGTTGAGAGTTGTAAATTCTAAGTTAAGTAAACAATGTGGTAAAAGTAAATTTCATAGAAAATCAATAAAGACAAACCCAGGGTTAAGGCTCTACGAACAATAAAATTACACTATTGAACTTCATTGATTAGATTACTTGTCTTGGTCGATGATTCACGGGGTTGATAGTACGACTATGGTCTTTTGAGCCTCTAGTCACCTATCTAACTTAGACCCACAACTACATTGTTGAGTGAGGATGTGAGAGCTAAGTTAAATGCATTCATATTTCATCCCATAATGAACCAAATAGGTCACTTAGGTATATTCCTATCCTTAGTGCATATTATAACTTCATTCTATAGAAGATTACAATCCTATTCTATTTACCCCATATTCTATCCTCATGTTCCTTCTTTCAAGCTTACAAGATGACAATGGATGTATTCTAAGGGCTTCGAATCCTTCTAATAGTGATAAAAAGGATAAATAAACAATAAAATATAATAAATAATCAAAATCAAATCAATTCATAACAATAGTAATCATGTTCTTGGCCATAACCCCAGAAAGGGGCTTTTAGCTGCTCATGGACATAACTGTAATCACAATAGATGAATACATGATAAAATCCATAAAACAAACAAAATTTAATGAATAAAAACCCTATTTGAAGTGTTATCCAGCCTCCCTCAAGGTTTAAAGTTCATCCAAGGTGTTTTACAACAAGTTTAAGTGTATTATTTATAGGAGGACAATTCTTGTCGATTTTGATATGGGTCCGCGTCGCACCACTTATCACGGTACACAGAGTGTGAAAAGTGCCCTAATCTTGGATAAACACTGGTTTTTTCCCTTAGTAATCTCCCTATGTGTGTAAATCGATCCATATCAGTTTCTAAGTCCCGCGATACTCTAGTGAACACCAAGAGATTCTTTTTACATCAAATCTCGTCCCATGCTTTTGTCCATCCATTTCAAGAATTGTGGTATTGTTTCCACTTGATTTACAGATTTTTAATCATTAAAATATAATCATAACCAACTTACCAAGAATCTTGTAGCATTAAACACCACGAATTAGAGCTTAAAACACCACAAAATCCAAGACGGTGAACTAGAAACTTAAGCTAAGAATACTAGTTTTGACGCTTTTGATCTGTAACTTGGTTTAGAATCTTGGATTGATTCAATTTAATATTAAACACTAGAAACAAATTTTTCCACACATAATTATACATTTAAACCATTAGGAACTCATTACACCCATTAGAGTCCATCGAGATCAACCACAATAACACCTAGCTCAAGCTAGTAACACTAGTTTTCTCGTTTGAACTCCAAGTGACCAATTTTAGCCCAAACTTGTAAGAAAAACACCTTAAACATTGTAATCAAGTAATTAAACACATATATCCTCAATTATATCATTATTAACACATTAATCATGCAAGAAGTCCTTGAAATAAAGCTAAATAAGCCCGGATTACAACTCTGTGGTGCATAAATCCACCTCAGATCATCACCCCACACTTAAAGCCTAGTACATCCTCGAACAACTCTTTACTATAAGAATCATAATCAGAGAAGAATCCATACTTATAATACAAGAAAGACACTCAAGGTAGTACAATAATTACTACATAGAATGCAAGCCCTTATACTTTGCATGTTATACACAATTGAAAGTTCAAGAAACCTACTCCAAATCATACTAGCCTCAAGAATTGGCTCACCAAGTTTGAAAACTCATACATATTTCTCAATCAAAGATATCCTACAAATCATCAAACTATCATCAAACATGCATCCTCACCACAAGAGAGTTACCCATAACCACTTATATAGATGCAACTTATCACAAAATGGGTATAAAAATCAAGTTAAGCTCCTTCTCACAAATAATTCACAAGGTACATAGGATGAACCACTGGATTTCCCTTAGTGTAGTGCTCCACTGATATCATAATGATGAAGACTAGGATCAAATAGGTCTTTAAGGGTTGTAATGTAGGCTAAAGGTCGAATATAATCTATTTTGGCCAAGAATAGTGATTATCTTCCATAAGAACTTTAATACATCACATTTTTCTTTTAATGCACCTCTAATAATCAATTTCCACCACTTTTGTATATGCATATATTTTGTTTACCCCATCTCTTAAGCAAGTGGTACTATCTCAACATCCTGCAGCTTAATTTTATTAGTCATTATGTCCTTCAAGTACTTAACATACTTGCTCATTCCCCACAAAACATCTAAAAGAGGAAGGTTAATGTGAAGCCCTATAAACATGTCAAAGAACTTCCTGAAGTATGCGTCCTCCTTTACTTTTCTAAGCCTCTGTGGAAATGTTGGTGATGGTCTGTCCTTAACCTATTCAAAACTTTTGTTTTCGATTACTCACACTTCCTCGAATTATCAACAACTTTATCATCTGCCTATTGAGAAGCCAACTCTATATCTACCTCCTTAGTTTTCTTTGGAGGGATTTCATTCAGCTCTTTACCATTCCTCAAGATGATTGGCATTACTTGTTTAGGATGTTCATTAGCACTTGGAAAACTAACTCGAGGCTTGTCATTTTGTGTCTACTGCATTTTTCCCAACCGATACTCCAAATTCTTCTGCAGTACTTGCTGATTTTTGAGTTCAGTAGCCATCTGTTCATCGGTCGCCATGATCTTTTATTACATGTCTTGTGTGTCACTATCCTGTGTGTTTTGTTATTGCTGCTAAAGCTGTTGTTGTTGGTTGTTATTCCAGGATTTATTTAGTTTCTGAGTTTGGTACTTTTGGTTGTAGGCATTACCATAAAATTTGGCCTTTGAGAATTTCCCACAAACATGACTGACTCAGGATTAACACCACACATAGCTGCAGAGTGACCATTATTTCCACAAAACTCTCACCAACTTATGGTCTGTTGCACTACATTCACTTGAGACATAGTTTGATTTACACCTAATTTTCTTAATTTGGTAATTATCTAATTTTGCATGGCTAAGAGTTGAGTGGGCAAGGCTATAACACTATCAAGTTTAATCATACCTGCAATAATTTTCATTGAGCGTCTTGAGAAATCACTATTCCAATCTAGATTTCCTTGTGCAATTTGGTTCAACAAAGTATATAGATTATCATATGCCTTTTCCAATTCTTGACCACTTGTAGCTGAATCTAGCAAAGTTTTCCTGTTATGGTAAAGTGCCTCAACAAAGGTGCTATTTAATACCCCATTCGACTACTAATGATGTAGACAGTCCCAAAGAAAGACTTTGAACCTCTCCCAATCATGATATAGGTTTTTATATGGTCTTTGTTTAAAGCTCACAATCTCACTGTGAAGTCTTGCAGACTTTCTAGATGGAAAGAAGTGGATAAGGATCTTCTGGGCTAAGTAATCCCAAGTTTTTATTGGACTTATCGGCTCAACGTTCAACCACTTCTTTGCTTTCCCCAATAATGAAAAAAGGAAAAGTGTTAGACTCACATAGTTAATTGACACACCCGTAGGGATGAATGTGTCACTAATCTCCAAAAAGTTCAGCAAGTGGACTTCTGGATCATCATGTGAAAACCTAGTGACCTATCCACTACTGATCAAAAGCTGCACTATGTTCTATTTCTTCTTGATTCTACATCCAGAAGCTAATTTTTGAATGGAGGAGGTCAAATTTATCATAAATGGGATTGCCACTTTGCAAAAGGTCCTATGGGCTGGTGGGTCCTCATCCATGGGGGCAGGAATATCTTATTTTTTATTGATTTGCAGGATGTGGTTGAGAAAGACTGCTTCTCTCCTTTTTTGGTGTAAGCATTGTTTGGGATCAGAGTCGAGTTCAACCAACTTCTTATCCTTTGCTAGCTTAGTATTCTATTAAGCTTTTTCCTGCAAATTCAAAACCAAGACCAAGTGAAAATCACCAAGAAAATCCAAATAATAGAACTAAAACTAGAGCAGATTTCAAATTACAAGTCCCCGGCAATGCCGACAAGAAATTATTGTGCCAAAGCACACACACAAGTGTACGTGGTCTCACCAAGTAGTAAAATGGTCTTATAAAACCTAAGAATTGATCTCTTAGAGATTGTATTGACTACTATTCAATTCTAGTTAACTATTGAGATTAATCAAGTGCAAACATAACCACAAAGTTGAGGGTTTTAAACTGGAAGTAAAGTAAACAATGCGGTAAAGTAATGTTCATAGACAATCAATGAATAAAAACCTAGGGTTAAGTCTCTACGAACAATCATACTACACTATTGAATTTCATTGGTTAAATTACTTATCTTGGTCGTTGATTCAAGGGGTTGATATTATGACTATGGTCTTTCGAGCCTCTAGTCATCTATCTAACATAGACCTATAACTACATCATTGAGCAGGAATATGAGTGCTAAGTTAAACTGTAACGCCTCAAATCTGGTACCTAAAATGCTACACGGTGCTCGTTACCCCGAAGGACCATAAGCTAACCCTTAAATGATATTTGTACCTGAACACTACATAATATACTGTATAAATGTGGAAATAAAGGCTATAAGGCCATAAGGTTCAAAGATATGAGAAATAATATCTGTTAAAATATAACGTCTGGGTGGGGTATGAAATACCCAAATCAACTAAAATAACTAAGTGAACATTCTAGTCTAAAAAGCCTTTAACTGACTGAACTTTCTGAATAAAGAGTTGATGGGACATGTCCCCAACTAACTCCAACTACTGAAATAAATTAATTAATGAGATAATAAATTAATGGCTATGTCCTTGAAGGATGAGAACTCACTACTAACTTTGACTGCTGAGACTGGAATGCTACTGATGCTCTGGAGCTCGTGCTTCAGATTCTATGATATAAAACACCATAGCGTAAAAGCGTCAGTACGTTTGAAAGTACTAGTATGCATGTGAGGTAGGCTAAATGCAAAGGGTTCACATGCATGACTACACTAACTAACTGAATAACATGAGCCTGAGAATACATGCATGAATACGTAAAACTGTAACTGAGTTCGTGATAACATGATTACTGAGTCTGAGTACTGATAACATGAGATACTGATATCTGTATAACTAAAACAACTGATACTGAGCAACTGTATCTGACAGTCTAGATTCTGATGGAACTAGCTAAGTTTTATACTATTCTGAGTTGACTGTATCTGACAGTCTTGAATCCTGTAGAACTATCTGAGTTCTATTATTGAGACTGAATGACTGTATCTGACAGTCCTGATCTGTAACTGAAACTGTAGGAAGTAGTCAACTAACGGACATGCCCCAAATAAATCAATATAGCTGAGGTGGGGTCCAATCTGTAACCCCAATTGAAAGGATATCACTATTGCGCCACTGGTAAGGATAAGTTATGGGAAACCCTCATCTGACAGTGTCCCCAAAAGAGAATGGTGGGGCCCTCATCTTATAGTTCTTATCCACCTCATCAACCCTTATCTGACAGTGTTGATGTCTCAACCTATGCTGTTTACATAGTTCTGGAATGTAAGGATGACTTCTAAGAATCACACCCTCATCTGGCAGTGTGTGTTCCCATCCTTGGGTTCACTAGGGCTAATTCCTACTTCTATTTGAATAGACACTGAATATGGATTATTGAACTGAACTAGACTGAATTAACTGAGTTTCATTGATTGATAGAATACTACTGAGGTTACTGAGTTTTCTTGAGTCACTTGACTGACTAATTTTCTATGAACATGGCTTGACTGAGAGTTTCTTGAAAACATGACACTGGATCTAGACACACAGCTAATTATCAGGTACAGGTACCCCCATGACTCGATAGCATGAAACTGACAAAGCATGACTTTCTTGAATACATGACCAACATCGACAATCTATAAGATAATAAGATAGGTATTTCATAAAGTAGAAGTTCTAAATCACCACAAGGGTTACACATGTATCAATAATTCACCGATTAAGACATTTTATCAAACATTTGACATTCATAAATTGGTACATGATTGGGGATTTAATAATATCATATAGCATGGAACTTTTCCTTCACATAGGCATTTAATCAAACACATGGGGAGTATTCTTTTGTTATACAATCATAAACACATCTAATAATCATAGTTACATCATTCAACATGTAAATTTAAGGGTTTATCATGATTAATATACAAATCACCACATCCTAGGGTTAATCATTGGAATATGTAATTTCAAATATGAATCAAAACCCCATAACATCATGAACATGAATTTCAATTCAATTTAAATCATGAGCATTCATAAATACACAAATCTTGGATTTTGAAAAGAGATTCTTAAGCTTCATAGGTGAAAGGGACCCATTAATCAACACATACATACCTGGGTTGTGAGTTTCTTGAAGTTCCTGGACTTGAACAACTTCGAATCTCTTATTTGTTTGAAGAATGATTTGGATCTTGTTCTTAGGGATTATCTTTGAGAGAAAACCCTAATTTGATATTGTAGATGAATAATGAACTTATGAGTCTTAGTCTGATATTATTAGGGGTTAAAATGAGTAGAAAAGGACCAAAATACTCTTTTAAAAACTACTTCAAAATAACTAAATGAACTATCCAATGGTGGGCGTGATGGTCCATGGCTGGGTCGATGGTCCATCGGTCCTGACCGTCGCACCTGGGCAGAATAGGGGTTCACTGCCTCTGCTGCGATGGCTTGGGCGACGTTCTGTCTCTAGCTCGATGGTCCATCGGACTGAGCAATTGCCCTTAAGAAAAATATGGTCTCACTACCTCTGCTACAATGGTTTAGCTGACGGTCCATCGCTAGCTCGATGGTACGTTGGCCCTCATCATCACACCTGGGTAGTTTTGACTGCTTTCTATAAGAAAGCCATAACTTTCTACCCCAATAATGGATTTAGACAAAATTGGTATTGTTGGAAAGATAATACAATTTCCTACTTGACAAAATGTGAAAATATTAAAAATTACACGTGTACAAAAGTGGATTCATCTTCCAAAGTAAGTTTTTAACATCCTCGGGATGATTTCAAGATAGGTAGACGTACAGGGTATTATATAAATGCATTCATGTTTCATCCCATAATGAACCTAATAGGTAACTTAGGTATATTCCTATCCTAATTGTAGATTAAAAATTCATTCTATATAAGATTACAATCCTATTTTATTTACTCCACACTCTATCCTCCTGTTCCTTCTTTCAGGCTTACAAGATGACAATGGATGTATTGTAAGGGTCGAAAATCCTTTAAATAGTTATAAAAAGGATAAATAAAAAACCAAATATGATAAATTATCAAAACCAAATCAATTCATAACAATAGTAATCATGTTCATGGACTTTACCTCGAAAAGGAGGCTTTTAGCCTGTCATGGAAATAACTGTAATCACGATAAATCAATACATGATAAAATCCTTAAAAAACTAAATTAAATAAAAAAAATCATATTTGAAGTTTTATCCATCGTCCCTCAATTTTTAAAGGTCGTTCAATGTGTTTTGCACCAAGTTCAAGTGTCCTATTTATAGGAGGACAATTTTTGACGATTTTGACATGGGTCTGCGTCGCGCCACTTATCACGGTATCTAGGGTGTGCAACGTGATATAATCACTGATACACACTATTTTATGTGAATTAGGAAGATCCCTATTTTTTACAAGAGTCCCATATTAGTGTCTAATCCCCACGCCGTACTAGTGAACTTCAAGAGATCCGTATTACATTAAATCTTGTCCCATGCTTTTGTCCATCCATTCCTAGCTTTCTAGTGTTGTGTACCCTTGATTTAAATATTATGTATCATCAATATATAATCATAATCAACTGAACAAGAATCTGATAGTATCAAACACCATGAATTAGATCTCAAAAGAACATAACATCCAAGATGGTGAACTAGAAACTTAAGCTAAGAATACTAGTTTTGCCTCTTTTGATCTTTAACTTCGTTTTGACTCTATTCTTGAATCAATTGATTCTTAAGCACAATAATCAAGTTTTTCCATACATAATTACACAATAAAACCATTATAAACTCATTAGAGTCCATCAAGATCAACCATAACAACACCTAGCTCAAGCTTTTAACGCTAGTTTTCTCGTTTGAACTCCAAGTGACCAATTTTAGTCTAAACTTGTTTGAAAAACAATTTAAACATTGTAATCAGGTAATTAAAAACATAGATTCCCAATTCTTTATTATCACATTAAGTACACAAAAAGTCCTTAAAACAAATCTAAATAAGCTTGGATTACAATTCTAAGGTGCGAAAATCCATCTCAGGTTATCACCTCACACTTAAAGCCTTGTTCATCCTGGAACAAATATTCACTATAAGAATAAAAATTAGAGAAGATTCCACACTTCTACTACTAGAAAGGCACTCAAGCTACTATTAAAATGACTACACAGAATACAAGTCCTTAAACAAGCATGTTATACACAATTGGAAGTTCAAGAACACTATTCCAAAACATCCTAGCCTCAAGAATTAACTCACCAAGTTGGCAAACTCATACATATTGCTCAATCAAAGACATCATACAAATCACTCAACTATCATCAAACATGTTCCCTCACTCTAAGAGAGTTACCCATAACCACTTTAATAGATGAAATTTATCACAAAATATAAGAATTAAGCTATGCTCCCTCTTACAAAGAATTCACAAGGTACACAACACGAACCATAGGATTGCCCTTAGGGTAGTACTCCACTAATATCAGAATGATGAATCTTAGGATCAACTAGGTCTTTAAGGGTTATAATGTAGGCTAAGGGGTGAGTAGGAATTATTTTGGCCAATAATAGTGACTATATTCCTTTAAATCTTTAATACATCACACTTTTTATTCAATTCACCTCTAACAACCAATTTCAACCACTTCTATCTACCCATATCTCTTTTTTCCCCATCTCCTAAGAAAGTGCTACTGTCTTAACATCTTGCAGCTTAATTTTACTAGTCACTATATCCTACAAGTACTTAACGTACTTGGGCATTCTCTGTATAATATCTAAGGGAGGAAGGTTAATGTGAAGCTCTCTGAATGTGTCAAGGAACTTCTGGAAGCATGCATCTTTCTTTGCTTTTCTAAGCTTCTGTGGAAATGGTGGTGGTGGTCTCTCCTTAACCTGTTCAACAACTTTTATTTTTGATCACTCAGACTTCCTCAAATTATCAACAACTTTGTCATCTTCCTATTGAGGATCCAACTCTGCATCTACCTACTTAGTTATCTTTGGAGAACTTTCACTCAACTCTTTACCATTCCTAAAAGTTTTGCCATTACTTGTTTAGGAGGTTCATTATCACTTGGCAAACCATCTTGAGTCCTAGAATTTTGTGTCTGCTATATTTTCCCCAACTGATACTCCAAATTCTTCTACAGTACTTGCTTTTTTGAGTTCAACAGCCTTCTATTCTTCGGTGTCCATGATCTTCTATAACATGTCCTCTATGTTACTGGATAGTATGTTTTGTTACTACTGTTAAAATTGCTGTTGTTTGTTACTGTTCTATGATTTCACTGGTGTCTGAGTTTGCCACTTTTGGTTTTAGGTATTATGATAATTTGGCCTTTGAGCATTGCCCACCAACATGACTGGCTCAGGATTTGTACCATATATAGTTGTAGTATGACCACTATTTCCACAAACCTTATACCAACTTGTGGTCTGCTAAACTGCATTCACTTGAGCCACAGCTTAATTGAAACCCAATTTGCTTAATTAGGTCATTATCTAATTCTGTATAGCTGAGAGTTAAGTAGGCAAGGCTCTAACACTATCAACTTTAATCATACCTGCAACCTTTTTTAATGAGTCTCTTAAGGCATCTGCATGCCAATACAGATTTTATTGTGCAATCTGATTCAACAAAGTATATACCTCATCATATGTCTTTTCTAATTCTTAACAACTTGCAGCTGAATCTAGCAATATTTTCATGGTATGGTCAAGTTTCTCAACAAAGGTGTGAGATAATACCTCATTGGACTACTGATGATATGGATAGTCCTGAAGAAAATCTTTGAACCTCTCTTAAGCATGATACAAGTTTTCATTTGATCTCTGTTTGAAGCTTACAATTTCATTGCAAAGTCTCACAGTCTTGCCAGATGGAAAAAATTGATAAAGAACTTTTGGGTTATGTAATCCCAAGTTGTGATTGAACTAGCTGGCCTAGTGTTTAACCACTTCTTTACTTCCCCCAATAGTGAAAAGGGGAAAAATGTCAGCCTCGCATAGTTAGTTGACACACCCATAAGGATGAATGCATCACTTATCTCCTAAGTTCTATAAATGGCCATGTGGATCTTCATGTGAAAGCCCGGTGAACTCTCCACTACTGATCAAAAGATGCACCATAATCTGTGTCAGCTCGAATATAACTCCAGAAGCTAGTTTTTGAATAGTGAAGGTTAAATTTATTGCAAGTGGGATTTCCACTTCGCGAAATATCCTACGGGATAGTGAGTCCTCAGCCATGGGGGCAGGAATACCTTATTTTTTGTTGATTTGGGGGATACGGTAGAGAAGGACTACTTTTCTCCTTCTTTGGTGTAAATGTTGTTCAGGTTCAAGGTTGGGTTCAACTAACTCCTTATCCCTTGCCAGATTGCTATTTTGTTAACCTTTTTCCTTAAAATTTAAAGCCAATACTAAGTGAAAAGCACCAAAGAAATTTAAAAAGTAGAACTAAAATTAGAGCACTTGCCAAACTATAAATCCCCAGCAACAACACCAAAAACTTATTATGGCCAAGGGCATACGGAAGTGTACGTTGTCTCACCCAGTAGTAAAGTAGACTTATAAAGTCCAAGTATTGATCCCTTAAAGACTTGTGTTGGTAACTATTTAATTATAGTTTACTATTGAGATTAATCAAGTCCAACCATAAACACAAAGTTGAGAGTTTTAAACTGGAAGTAAAGTAAACATTGTGGTAAAGTAAAATTCTTAGACAATCAATGAAGAGAAACCTAGGTTAAGGCTATATGAACAATCATTCTATGCTATTGAACTTTATTGGTTAGATTACTTATCTTGGTCGTTGATTCACGGTGTTGATAGTATGACTATGGTCTTCCGAGCCTCTAGTCACCTATCTAACTTGGACCCACAACAAAATCATTGAGTAAGAATGTAAGAACTAAGTTAAAAGCATTCATATTTCATCTTATTATGAACCAAATAGGTAAATTAGGTATATTCCCATCCTTAGTGTAGATTATAACTTTATTCTGTTGAAAATTACAATCCTATTCTATTTGCTCCATGTTCTATCCTCTTGTTCCTATTTCCAGGCTCACAAAATGACAGTGGATGTATTATAAGGGTTGAGAATCCTTAAAATAGTTATAAAAAGTATAAATAAATCACAAAATATAATGAATAATCAAAACCAAATCAATTCATAACAATAATAAGCATGTTCTTGGCCTTAACCCTGGAAAGGGGGCATTTCGCCACTCATGGACATAACCGTAATCAAGATAGATGAATACATGATAAAATCCATAAACAAACTTAAGTAAGGGAATAAAAACCATATTTAAAGTATTATACATCCTATCTAAAGGTTTAAAGGTTGTCCAATGTATTTTCAATCAAGTTCAAGTGTCCTAATTATAGGAGGACAATTCTTTCCGATTTTGACATGGGTACGCGTTGCGCCACTTATCGTGGAACCTTGGGAGTGAGATTCACACTAATCAAGGATACAAATTTTTTGATTATTAACCTCCCTATTTTTGACATGCATCCTATAGAAGTGGCTAAGCTCCGTGATGAGCTAGTGAACTCCAAGAGGTTTGTTTTACGTAAAATCTTATCCCATGCTTTGCTCCATCCATTTCAAGCCTTGTGGTGTTGTTTCCACTTGATTTACAGCTTTTATATCATATATATATCATCAGAATAAACTCACAAGGCATACTATATCATCTAAACCACAAATTAGTGCTCCAAACAACACAACATCTAAGATGGTGAATTAGAAACTTAAGCTAAGAATACTAGTTTTGCTTCTTTTGATCTTTAACTTAGTTTTGTTTCTTGGATTGATTCAATAGATTCTTCAACAATATAAAAAAGTTTTTCACACATAATTACATAATTAAACAATTATGAACTCATTACACACATTATATTCCATCGAGATTAACTTGAACAACACCAAGCTCAAGCTAGTAACACTAGTTTTCTCGTTTGAGCACCAAGCGACCAATTTTAGTCCAAAATTGTTTAAAAAACACCTTAAACATTGTAATCAATTACTTTAACACCTATATGCTCAATTATTTCATTATTAACACATGAAACACATAAGAAGTCCTCAAAATAAAGGTAAATAAGGATGGATTACAACTTTGAAGTGCATAAATCCACCTCAGATCACTCCATTTGATGGCTTATATGGTAAAAGATATGAATCTACACTATGGTGGTTTAAGGTTTGTGAAAATAATTTTCTTGGTCTTAATTTGGTTCACTAAGCTATGGAGAAGTTGAAGGTAATTCGAGATAGAATTAAGGCCGCCTAAAGTTACCCAAAGTCCTATGCAGATATGAGGAAAAGAGATTTGGAGTTCAATATTGGTGATTAGTTATTTTTGAAGGTGTCCTCCATTAAGAGAGTGATGCGGTTTGGTATGAAGAGGAAGCTCAGTCCCCGTTATATTGGTCCATACATGGTTTTGAAGAGGGTTGGTAATGTTGCATATGAATTAGAGTTTCCCTCTAGTTTGAACTCCATTCATCCAGTGTTTCATGTTTCACTATTGAGAAAGTGAATAGGTGATCCTTTGCTGGTTGTTCCTTTGGAGGAGGTGGGTATCTTAGATTCCTTGTCATATAAGGAAGTCCTAATTGAGATTTTGGATCAGCAAGTCCGTCGATTGTAGACCAAGTATGTGGCATTGGTAAAGGTTCTTTATAGGAACCAAAAGGTTGAAGAAGCTATGTGGGAAGCCAATGAGGACATAAACACCAAGTATCCGTACCTATTTCTCATTCCGGATAATTGTGCTTGAGGTATGATTATTCTTTAACTTTGTTTTCTAACTTTGTTAAAGAATATTGTGATTTCCTTAGTATCTTTGTTTTTTTATCTTTGTTAAAGGTAAGAGTAGTGGTAGTATTTGCATTTAAATCGTGCTAATAAATTCCTTGTCTTACCATTTGAGGATGAATGATCCTTAGGGAGAGTATGTAATGCCTCGAGTTTTTGGGTCTTGAAAATTTTCCAAGTTCTGAACTCACTGCCTTAGTAACGATTGGACCCCATGAGTCATTGTGTATCTTGATAGTTCATTGGGATAAGTCGTAACTATATCAGTAATTAAGTGGCTAAGTTCTACTCTGATGATGAGTTATAAGGAGTGGCTATGAGTCAATAGTTGACCCGTAGTCAATATCGGCGCTTTATCAGTTTTCAAGTTAAGAGCATTTTAATGGAACCATTGAAACTTTAATCCGAGATTTGACTGTGTGGGGCCCATATGTATAGTTCTATTTCTGACATAATTCGCCCAATATGCTAAAATAAGTCAACTGTTGGAACTTTCACTATTTAGGATTTGGTCTCGGGTCAACTATTAGAGCTTTTATTTGTTACTTCAAGACTCATTTATACTATTGGGAAATTATGTTATAAATGGAACTATACGTATGGGCCCCACACTTAGTTAAAATCTCAAATTAAAGTTTCAATGGTTCCATTGAGCTTAGAATATCAAATTTGGTATAGTATCATAGTTTGTTAGTGTGCATGGGGTTCCAAGTAAATGTCGAGCACCCATTCAAAGTCTGTTTTGGACATGGTAAAAGTTTAGTGCATGGCACCTAATAGGTCTACTTTAACATCCATGGGATGCTTTAGCGGCCCTGGCCCATTAGCAGTGGCGCACTTTAGCACCCAATGGCCTCTAAAGCGGTGCCTTCCTTAGCGCTATTGAGGTAGCTTTAACAACATCAACAACTTTATGCCAGACCGCTTTAGCATCCAGGTATTTGTTTTAATGGCACCAGTAGCCTATTTATCCTCTTTCCCCCACCTAATTTTCTACCTTTTATTCCATAATTCTTATACCAAGGTGAGAGATCAAAGAGAGGAAAAACTGGGAAATCTACCACATAAGTTAAAGTAAGCTAACCTAACTCTTCTTTGTCACTTCCCATTGATTTTTCCTTTGACTTCCATCCAAATTCTTGGTAAAAGTCTTAGATATTTGGTCTTAAATTCCTAAATTTTTAGGGTTGATTAAAGACCCGATTTGTGCTTGTTTGTGCTCAACTTTTGAGCATACATTCCTTGTCCATTGAGGGACCTCATGAGGGGTTCAATTTTGGATTCTATTTGTTGGTCTTGTGGGCTCGTTCTTGACCCAAAATTAGAGCAAACCCTTATTACAGAAATAATCATCTTATTAACTCCTAAAAATATAAATATTACCATTTTAATAACGTGATGACATTTCGGGATGTATGGTGAAGACAAATAATTTGTAGGCAATTCAAGGGTTACGATTGCATTAAGGTAAGCTTCAATCTAATATTTTTCTTAAAATGGTGTTTTATACATGTTGACTATTAGATGGAGATGTTAGAAGGTGATGTTGGGTAGAACACCATGACTTAACCTAAATTATGAATTTATCGACTAAAAGGGTAACTGACCCTTAAGGTGAAATACTTATTATGCTTCTACGATCTTATTACCTTAGGATTCTAATAATGTTAGGAATATTTGAGACTAATAACCCTTTATTATAATAATTAATACTTGACTCAGTAGATTGTAATGGTTTTCCTGGATTATGATGTTATGGTTATGTCATATATGTATTAATGGGCTGAAGGCCGTGATTATGATATTGGTTGGAGTTTGGGAAGAATTTTATCCTGGTAAAGGACTTGGCCATAGTTTATCTCTTATAATTGTATTGATTGTATATAGTTAATGGCATTTATAGATTTGGTACATTCATGATTATTTAGATGGCACATGGTACGATTCCAACTAAAATATGGTTCCCGCTATTCACTTTTAAAATGGATTTCTTCATAATGGAATTGTAACATCTTAATGAATAACTTATGAGCCTTTGTGAGTAAAAATGACGTTATTAAGATTTGACCGAGATAGATTCTATTCTATGATTTGTCCACTACTGTTTACCTAGGTTGAGAGAGATTCTGACCCTTTTTACATATTTTAATGATTTAGTCCTATAGTTTACCCTGGTTAATGGATTTATGGACTTAGACTCTTTTTGCTACGTTCTAGCCCATTCATTTATTATGTATATATATATATATATATATATATCTGATACTAGATAGAGTGGATTGACAATGATGATAATTATTGGAAATCATGGATCGAGACTAGGTTAGTGTTTATGAGTACTCCTGAACTCTTTAGCATCCCCTTCGTCTGTAAGCCATCTGTCGGAGAAGAGACGTCATTGTAGGTCCTGCCTTTAGGAACCATTGAGATAGAGGAGGTATATACACTAGGTTTCATTATAGTACTTAGATCAGTTATGGTATTATGGACTTACTTGGCATTCATTTTTGCATGCACATTCCTTTTCACTAGTATGCCCTATATCTATCAGTCTTATTAGGGGTTGAATAGGTACATGTATGAGTACTTTTTGCAGTATATTATGTGTTACTTGTATCTATTATCCTTTTAGGTTGTTGCATTGGTAGAGGCTATGACTGTTGTTTTTTAAGTGTTGATTGAACCTTCCGAGCCTATGATGGTGGTAGTTTATGAAAGACTCATTTAGGTATTATTTGTTTGAACTAGATGGTTACTTTATGTTGTTATTGTTATTATGGTTAGTTTGGGACAAGTTGATTATTAGACTAGTATTGAGATTTGAGGTATGTTTTCGAATTTTTTATTTTATAGTTATTTTATTATGCATGATTACCCCATGGTTAGGTATTATAGGTTTGGACCCTTATTATGTTAGATATAATTCCTACTTTGATTAGGAGGCCTTGAGATGCTTGTGTGGTTAATTAGGTTGTACCTTTGAGTTAGCTTTGTTTGGGTAAATTTATCTATCTATAATAGTTATGGTATTATCGTATATCCCTCTCTTCCTTTATTTATTCATGTTGTTTATCCATTCCTTGGCCTTGTATATAGATATACATATTCATCTTCTATTCTTTATTTGTATAATGTCTAGTGATATATGGATAGTTCTTAGGTTCCTGAGTATGGCTAGAATAGAAAAGTTTATCATTCTTATCTCCTTAGATTTACCTCGTTAGTTTCTTGGATATTTTGGTGTAGTTTATATTTATGATTGCATAATATTTATATTTGTATTGTATTAGATCTCAACCGACAGTTGCCTGCTAAGTACCACGTGTTTAGTATTCATACTACATTCTGTAGCCTGCAGATCATATATGGGTTCATGCTGTTGTTGTGTGCATCGAGTGGAGCTAATATGGTTTTGAGACCTAGGGTGAGCTCCCAGCATTTTGAGTATTACTGTTCTCCCTCTTATATACTAGACTAATCTTTGCGTTATCATTAGAGATGAGTTGTATTAGTATATTCACTTAGTATCTCATTTTGTAATGTTATTACATTAGAAGCTCTTGTACTGATTCTACCAAGTTTTGGGGCTATTTTTCGTTTTTCAATCTTATACTATATTTATTCTACATTATTCCTACATTTCTCTTGGTAGTCCATTATTATTAGTTCCAACTATGGGTTGTTTTACCTACTGGTGGATTATAATATGTTCCATCATGACTTGAGAATTTATGTTTTGACAAATTAATATCAGAGCCTAGGTTTACCGGTGTGTTGGTACATAAGCTAAGTGGCTAGGAGAGTCCTATGGATCGCTGTAGAGATATCCATAATGTATCTTCAAGAGGCTACAAGGGAATTCTTAGGTAATTTTATTCTTGACTCATTGCCATGTATCCTTAATTCTATAAACCTTAAATATGTCCTTTGTCTCTATTATTTTCTAGATGGATGATACTAGGTGTCTCTATGTGATTTTGGCATGTATTTCTAGAGCTTCAATGCAGCGTCAGACCCAGGAGTCAAGGATAGATGTCAAAGATCTTCAGCGTCAATTAGAGCGTTTAGGTCCAACCCAAGCTTTGGTAGAGTTTGTCACTGCTTTAGTCTTTTGAGGTTCAGCATTAGGGATTGATAATGCTCTAATATACCTTATTAATTTGTAGAGGATGGTTATTGTCAATATCTCAACTTACGTTGAGGTCGAATCGACGAGGAGCAAAATTATAATTCTAGTCCTATTGGTGTTAACACTTCCTAATAAGATACCTAAAGTGTAAATAAAGTAAAAATAATGATTTAAATTGGGGGGGGGGGGTTGGTTGGTTTTCGCAAGTGTTTATCAATAACAACTCAAAATAACGAATTAAAACAACAATTGTTATTTAAATTCAATATGAGAGAAACTTGGGATTATGTCTACCTAAGGTCAAATTATGCATGGGTGCATGAAGATTTATTGTACATTATAGTTATCGAAAATATGGTAGGCTAGGTCGAAGGTCCATTCGACTAGTTTGTCAGTAAAACCTCAAGGACATCACTCATTGACCCTTTCGAGTACCTAACAAGTGTGTCAATTACAACCACCTAATACCTCAATTGGGCATCCCTATTTTTAAGAAGATTCCCAAGATATAGTCAACTTCCAAATCACCCTTAGTGAAAATTAGCAAATTACATCCATTAACTATTTACTATTGCTTTGTCACCCATATCCCTCTTTCAAGGATGATATAGCTTCCAAAAGTTGACCCAAACTCCTCTTTCAAGGATGGTGTGAGCTTTCAAGAATTTAGGGTTTTCACCCATAAACCCATTTTGGGTATTTGGGGCTTTCACCCACAAATCCCAACTAATTAAACCAAGCAATAGTGAAACCCATTATCTAAAAACTAACATATACACAAATACATCACAACCCATACATAATTGCACCTTAGTTCAACATAACCCAAGATAATGGAAGTTTAGCTACTCATGAAGAAAAGAGAAAAAAATATACCATAGGGATTATTCAAACTATTCATCCATCAATTACACTGAATTCAAAGTCTCCAAATCAAAATAAAATTCTTGCCCTAATTAGGGTTTAAAACTTCATATTCAAACTGTTCCAATAGTGTAGAATGCCCAAAAGAGAAAAGGTTTTAGCCTCTAAAGGAATTAGGTTTGGCTGAATGAAATTAAAAAACTGCCCTTGGGCATATTCCCGTATAGCTGCGATTGCTGGATCTTGTCCACAATCAAAGCACCTTGACCTCGCTTGACTGGCCACGATCAAGGTAACTGAGGCTTATTTCTGCTTTAGGTCTTTTAGCTTCACTTCTTTTCTACTTTTTGATCCTTTTTAGCTCGCATCCACATCTTTCCCTCACCTAACCTGTATGCCTGTAAAATATGTAAATTAGTGCATTTAATCACAACTTTGTCTCACTTATACATTCAAAGCATAGTAGTGTACTTTAATGTTGAGTACAAATGAGTAGTAAATTCACCACTCATCAACACCCCCAACTTGAATTTTTTCATGCCCTCAAGCAACACTACCTCTTACCATGAGATAATGCACATGTATACCTAAATTATATGACTCAATGACCACAATGACTTTAAGCTTAGTTACTAACACAAATAGCTCTTTAAACACGGGCAATGCTACTCCCACAACCTCCCTCAACATGAAATGCAATGTTCAAGGGTGCAAAAGACTTCAAAGAGAAACCTTGCAACAATCTCTAATACTCTAGAAGTGACTCACCTTTGACCTCAACTCCAACATACTCCTTTTGCCTCATTTTTCTGGAGATGATAAAATCACTCACCTCAACTTATGTACATGCGTCTTCACAAGAAGGAAAATTTCACACACCAAGTTGTCAAATATTCAACAAGGTATTTTAAGTGAAAATCTCTCTCTATCACAAGAATTCTCGATGCGAACAAGTACCATGCCATAGGCTTTCCCCTATTTTCAATCGCCACTACAATGAATACACTTGGTTGGAGATCTCGAAGGGATTTTTGAGTTTGTAACATGGGTTTGGGGTAGGGTATGATATAATTTAGGAACAACATGGACATAACCTCTCGAACATATATATCACACTACTTCATCCAACTTTTGATCATGGCACTTCTTTTGTTTTCACTTTTTACACATGTGCCTACTTTTATTTCCTTGGTTCACCCATTTTCTTTTCATTTCTTTTTTCTTGCACACTTCGTGCTCTTTTTTCCTTTGTTGGATCCTATCTTTTTCTTATTCATTTTTTCTCAATGCTTAATCTTTAAGGCACTTACTTACAATTTGGTGGTCCAAAGTTACCTCTTCTAATCTTCACCACCCCAACTTTGGCGTTTAGCCTCAAGTTGTATTTTTAAGTTTAAGAAAGGTAGGGTTCAAAAGAGGGATAAAAATTGAATGCCTCACATGTTGCATTATGTTTTCCAAATAAAGATCCAAAGGTTCAAATTGGGTGACTAGTGATAATATCTAAGAAAGGGTAGGCTTTTAAGCTAGAGTGGACTTCTAATGTCGCTAAGATGGCCTAGGATCATCTCACCAACCAAGTACAATCAAGATTATCCTTGAGAGACTAATGGGGTATGTTCTAGATGGTATAAGTGTACATGAGCTTTGGACAAATAAGCTCACTGTACATGGCATGCTAATTTGCCAAGGAGGCTAAATTGCCCCTCCCGCTAGAGACAAAAATAGAGCATCTGTCAATTTTCACAAGCCAAAATTTTAGATTCATAAAAGGAGAAAATGTATTATTACAAAGTCACTCACATCTATGCCCTTAATTTTTGAAAAATATTGGACGGAAGGGGTGTTTTCTTTGCATTTGCACCACACACAATTTTCTAATTATGGAACCAACCCAAGCCTTTGTCTCACATTTTGGTTTCCATATGGGCAAACCATAAGGCTATTCAGACTTCACCATAGGTGTAAATGTGATCCCAAATCCAAAATGCCACAGTTACTCATATTTTCCATGCATTTGTGACCTCGATACCACGAGTACTCAAACTTTCCCTGCATCCATGACTCAAAACCCAATCACTATGCTTTGTCTCTTAAGAATGTCATCATTCAGTCTATCATAGGGAAAAGCTCGTCCAATATCTCCAATCGCAAAATAAAGATAAAGTAGAAATCTAAAAAAATGATAAATCTATGAAAATATGGGCCCCATTCAAGTCCTCGAATATTACAACCCAAAGAAAAATAATAAAAATCATCCAAAAGAACATAAAAACATCCAAAAATATTAATAATACATACCCAAATAAAATAAATATGGAGACAGGCACCCCCAAGCATAAAGAGAGATAGGGGTGCTCCCAGAAACTATATCAAGAGCTGATATTACTCTGGGTCTGTGCATTATCATCAGCATCCTCAAGACTGGACCACACGGTTGGGTCTTCATCATTGCTCTCCACTCAGTATAAAGGAAGTCTATCATGGGGTTTTAGGACCTTCCGTAGGCCCTTCACCCCCTTCTACATATTACTGAAGAATTTATCTCTATTCTTCTCCTTTTTTTTTACCATCTTCTCATGTGAAACACAAAGATCTCAATGTAACGCTGCCAAGGACTAGTATACTCTCTCAAGCCTAGAAATGGTATCTCCTTCTTTCCTCTGGTCCTCCTAATACTTCTCATAATCAGATCGGGACATGTATGAGTGACAGGTGGTGAAGGGCTCTCCCAAACCCTGGGACAAACCCTATACAAGCTCCCTAATGGCCATAATATCAACACCAATATCCTTAAAAGGCCTAGTGGTGGAAGTTCTACAAATCTTAGGCTCCTTACATATCGACTTTCCCAAGTCTATCTTCCTGTTCTTGATCTTGCCCGGTGTGCCCTCACCTTGAATTTTTAGAGGATAGATAGGGGTGACCTAAGAATATCTAGGGTACTCTTCAACCTTATCTCTCCTACAAAGCTCAATAATCAAAGAGGGAAAGGAGAGATGTGTACCACCCTAGTTCTTAAATTATTTCATGTTAGAAATCATGAGCTGACCAACATTCAAAGGAATGTCATCTAGAATGCAAGAAACCATTCAAGTCCATAAATCAGGAACTGTTGTCTTGTGCGTACAAAGGGAGACTCAACTACATATGATGTTAAACCAAATCCGAGCCTCGACAGTGAAGTCATTCATGGATATGTTTCTCTTGGTCACCACCTAAGAGACTTACTTTTTGGGACATAGTATTTATTCCAACCATCTTCATGGCTCACACCCTTTTTCTTTAAACTCACCTATTTTTTTATTTAGATGCCCATAGGTATCATTGATTTGTTCTTCCCCAAAGTTCACCTACTTTCCCCAAATCCAGATAATCATATTGGATCAGTCTGAGAAAGTACTATGCAAAGGTTAGTGTAGAACTCATAGACCTATTGTGCATTTGCCTTTCAAGGATCTGGGGAAAAGCACCGCCACCCCGAGGCCACAAGACTGTCATGAAATGCCAAAAGCTTTTTCAATAATTTCATTAAGCATATTCCCCTCTCCAGGAGTAGCTTTGTCCTTGAAAGATCACCATAGTAAAGAGTGTGGCACTTTGGTGCCATGAATCAGACTTGGTCGTATTCTTCCATGCTATGATCCTGAAAAACATGAGAACAATGAAACCATATTAATCATTGAAATTTGTATGTATAAACTAAGCCACGTTGTTCACTAAAGCTCAATTAGTGATTACTTGGTGGTGTTTGGAAAAAAAATTAGAGGGTAGAATTTTTGGCCCAGGCAAAAATCAGCCTTAGTTACCGCAGTCGCGGTCTCGGTGACCACGATCCCGGTATCTACGACTGATTTCATGCCAAAATTTCCAATGCCCAAAAATTGAAATTTTTAGCCAAAACATATTCTACAACAAGAATTTGCATTGAAATCATTGAACAAGTTTACTAGGTACTCGATTATGCCTTTAGAATGAAAGAAAAACCACTAGTGAATACTCTTTTGGGAATTTGATCATACACTTGGTGTGCACCTTTCAGTTTTCTCAACTTCACACACAATTTGAGTACTCAATGTTTCCCCATGCCCGTGCACTCCATATTCTAGAAGCTAACCAACACATAAGTTCATTTTAAAACAGATTTATCATTGAAAACCATAGATTTAGGTATTCCCCATAACATGCATTGTATGTCCTATTTTAAATAATTAAAGCTTGGATTCAAGACATTTACCAGAGGGGAATTATGCAGGAGGATGCTTTAATGCTTTTGAATTCCCAAATTGTGCCCAATATTGGGTGCAATTTGAGAGGAAATTTGAGAAATCAAAATGACAAAAATGGGGCATTCAGATGTTCTTTTAAGCAGACTCAACTGAGATTGTGTTCAGGGGTTTGCGATCGCGGACATGTGGGTAACTACAATTGCAAATACGTTCTCGCAATTGCGGTAAATGAGGGAATTATTGCACCTCTGTTTTCCCTTGTTCAGCTTATTACTCATTTTGACACATTTTCCCTTGTTCAGATTGCTAAGCAAAAATTTCACTCTTTCCCTTTCTCAAACTAATCCAACACATGCTATAGTGACATAATTGCATGGATTATTTAATTGACAATGTTAAAATATACACTACAAAATTAAAAACAAAGGATACGAGCCCCTTTTGTGGCATTTGTAGGTTGCCTCCCACAAAGCGCCTTAGTTTTCATTGTGGCACGATATGTTCCTTCTTCCTCAAGTTGGGTCCTCAAGGGACTCATCATTTAATTCCTCAACTTAAACATCTATCAGCAATACCACTCAAAGCTCTATAGGTTATTTTCTTATTTTGCATACTCAAAAGGACACTTCACCATCATGAACTATAAACTTCATTTAGCCAAGCTCCAAATCAATAATGGCTCTCCCAGTGGCAAGAAAAGGTCGTCCAAGGATGTTAGGTACCTCTTAGTCCATTTCACAATCTAGCACCATAAAATTTACCGGGAGGATGAATCTATCCACTTTTACTAACATGTCGAACACAATACTAACCAGTTTCTTGATAGACCAGTTTTCCATCAAAAGCCTTATTAATGTTGGAGTAGGGGTTCCCAAGCCAAGCCTATTATATATTATGAAGGGCATGCGATTTATACTCACACCAAGGTCACATAAAGCCTTTTCAAACTTATGTGTCTCGATAGTGCATTGAATTCTAAAAGCTCTTGGATCTCCTTTCTTTCCCTCTATCTCACTAGCCATCATAGCACTACACCCATGAGTAACTTAAATGGTATCACTCTTAACAAGCCTCTTCTTGGACATCAAATTTTCATAAATTTAGCATATCTCAAGATATTTTGTATAGCCCCAAGCAATGGGATATTAATGGACAGGTTTCTAAGCTTAGCCATGAATGTTTTAAATTTAGCATTATCCTCATTTTTTTAAGCCTTTAATAGAATGGAGAGAAAACTATCATGGTGGGCATTGGATCACTTCTCATATCATCATTTACAAATAACTTCAGATCACCCTCTTCACTATCAACTTATTCATTCAGCAGCTCATTTTCACCCACATTATCTCCTCAACTTCCTTTAAATGAACATGAAGAGTCTTACAACTCCTAGTGAATATTGACGATACTTGAACTTTATTTTTTGGCTCATAATAGTGTCACTAGAAAGACCCTTTTTGGTCTAGCATTTAATTGAGTAGAGATTTGCCTGATTTGTGTTTCTAATCATTTGATAGAAGTGGAGTGGTTCACAACTATTTGGTTGAGTTGCAAAATATTGCCTTTAAATTCATGAACTATTTTGTCCGTTCCCTCAACTTTCATTAAAATTCTTGCTAAGACATCTTTTATTTTGTATTTATCGGGCTCGATAGAGCTACCTTCTTTGTTCTTTGCCTGATCATAAGGAGGCACATAAAAAATCAAAGAGGAGAAAACATATTTTCGAGATCAGAATCGGTATCTAATGAATTCAATAGTTCCAGTAAAAATGAAAGAAAAATAAAAAAAATGACATCACAACGAGATCCTAATCTCAAAACAAAAAGAAAGGGGGATATGGCAAAATCGATAGGTGCTACGGACTTAATTGGATTGAGCTTTGGTATGGAAGCTTACTAAGTGATCACTTTTAAATTTAGAGAAACCCTGGAATGATAAAAAATGGGCATTACTGAGCCAAATCCCATATACGTGGGGTGGGAACCCCCCGAATAGCTGGCCAAATATCGAATCTCTTCATCAAGATTCTTGGCCTCTTCATCATCATACGTCTTGGATTCTAGGACATTCACTACTTTTCTGGGTGTACCCATCATATGCTTCATCAAAAGCTCCACTTGAGTCATTACTTTTGCCATATTATCTTCTCTATCCTTATCTCTCTTTCTTTGTTCCTTATTAACTATAGAGGTAGTAGGAGATACTTTTAGTACCTCAGTATCCTGGGTATTGCATCCCAGGTTTTTCTTGGTAACTTTCTCCACCAAATTTGAAGCCACATGATAATTCAACTTCATAAAAGAGCCCCCCGCCGCATTGTCTACCGTAGTTTTGTTGAGCGTATCATGAGCCCTGTAGAAGATTTGGATAAGCATCTTCTCTAGGACATTATGGTTTGGACAATGCATGAGTTTTCCATTAAATTTTTCCCATACCTCGTACAAGGGAGATCTATTCAATTGCCTAATGTTCATGATCTTATCAGGCAATTGAATCATTTTGGATGCTGGGAAATACTGGTCAAGGAAGACCATATTGAGTTTATTCCATGTAGTGATTGATCCATCTGAAAGAGAGTAAAGCCATAGTGTCGCCTCTCTCATTAGAGAAAATAGAAAGTGACGAAGATGGATAGACTCTTGGGTTATGTGTGCAATATCAAAGGGTATACACACTTTTATGAAGTTCATCAAATGCAAGTTGGGTTTCTCATAGGCTTGTCCCCCAAAAACTCCCTTCATTGGTAGCATATGCAATATAACGCTCATGACATGAAAGACATCATTTCCATGAGTAGGACAATAACAACTAAAACCAATGAATTAAAATAACAATTCCGATATAAATTCAATATGAGAGAATCTTGGGATTATGTCAACCAAAGGGAAAATTATGCATGGGTGCATGAAAATTTAGTGTACATTCTAGTTATCAACAAAGTGGTATGCTAGGTCGAAGGTCCGTTAGGCTAGTTTGTCAACAAAACCTCAAGGATATAACTCGTTGACCCTTTTTAGTACCAAAGAAGTGTGTCAATTACAACCACCTATTACCTCAATTGGCCATCCCTATCTCTAGGAAGATGCCTAATATATAGTCAACTTCCTAATCACCCTTACGTCTAAGATAGTAAAAATTAGTAAATGATGTACATTAATTGTCCACTATTACTTTGTCACCCATTTTCCTCTTTCAAGGATGATATGGGTTCAAAAAGTTCACCCAAACTCTTATTTCAATGATTGTGTGAGCTTTCAAGAATTTAGGGTTTTCACCGACAAACCTATTTTGGGTATTTGGGGCATTCTCTCAAAAATCCCAACTAACTAAACCAAGAAATAGTTAAACCCATTATTTATAAACTAACATATAAAAAATATATCACAACCTACACATAATTGCACCTTAGTTCAGTATAATCCCAAGACAATGAAAGTTTAGCTACTCATGAAGAAAAGAGAAAGAAATATACCATAGGGATTATTCAAAGCATCAATCTTTAAATTATACTAAATTCAAAGTCTCCAAATTAAAATACAATTGTTTTCCAAATTAGGGTTTAAAACTTTAAATTCAAAATGTTCCACGAGTGTATAATGCCCCAAAAAAAAGGGTTTTAGCCTCTAAAAGGAATTGGGTTTGGCCGAATGAAATTACAAAATTTCCCCTAGGTAGATTCCCATGTAGCCATAATTGTTGGAGCTTGTTTGTGATCGTGTTTGCCGCAACTGCAATAAGGACATCGCAATTGTGGCACCTTGACTTGGCTAGACTGGCCGTGATCGCGGTAAATGAGGCTTATTTCTACTTTAGGTCTTCTAGATGCACTTCTTTTCTCTTTTTTGATCCTTTTTAGTTCACATCCGCATCTTTCATACTACTAACCTGTATGCCTAGAAAATATGAAAATTAGGGCATTTAATCACAACTTAGTCTTACTTATACATTTAAACCATAGTATTGTGCATGAATGTTGAGTGCAAATGAATGGTAAATTCACCACTCATTAAAGGTCCTAAGTCATTTTGTGGATCCTCTCGAATAGAGTGGAATTTGGTTCATTGAATAGTTCTTATGATAGAGTTGGATTTATAGGTGTTCATTAAGGCCCCTTTTCGGTTTTAGAGTATGAGATTAGGTTTTTAAAGTGGTCCAAGAATATTCCTATGCTATATACTTCAAAGTATGGAATTATGCATTAATTTATTAAAGGATTAGCATTGCCACTCTACTTGATATTTGAGCATTTGATAGCAACAGAATCTTTCTTCTTTTAGGTTGTTGATCACGTAAGGCCATAGAGAGAACATGTAATGAGACTTATGAAGGTGGAGATAAGAGATCATATCATTAGTAAAGTGTAATTGGTTTTCCATCCAAGATTAAGGATTCTCCCAATGGAGGTCAGCTTCATTGGTATCCTATCGATCCGACATAGATAGTATTTTAAACTAAGGTTGGGTCTTAGACTAGTCATGGTGATAATAGCGGGTAAGGTTCTTATCGAACCTTACAGGGTATTTGGTATGGATCTTCAGGCCATGGTGGTCGTTTATGATTAGAGGATACAATAATTTGTAGTATTCTATGAGCTTATTTGGTTGTGGCTAGATAGGACATTTCTCTAGAGAGTACCCTAGATACAGTTGGTTGCTTTGATAATGTTACCATGTATTCCTAGCCAAAGTACAGTTCCTGAGGTGTTTTATGATTGCAAAGAGGATGTTTATTTTAGTAGAGAGTTCCCTTAGTGTTAGTTAGTCATTAGGTTGGGGTCAGCTTATGTTTCTTGCCAGGTTAGAGTTCGGGGTTTGCTATGACTATAGAGAGATCGACCACTGGTCCTGAGAGTTTCCCTAATGTAGGATTATTGTCCATTTGGCTCATTCAGATTAGTCTTACAGTATTATGGCCTCGTTTATTAGAGGCAATGCTCTTAGCACCTTAGTTGATAGTTTTTATGGTCGGTCTGAGTTTGGACCCATTTAGATTTGTTCTTCCCTAGACCCATCGGGTGTGTGACTTTGGATTTTGTCATGATAGGTGAACTTTTATTTCCTTCATTTACCTTTTCATTTAAGTGTATTGCGGTTCTTGTACCAATCAATGATTGTATGCTTTGGTAGGTTTATATTAATTATTATGTATCTTGATATGTATTCATGATTATATGATAGTCCTATAGATTATTTCTTTTAGTAGTTGATGGAGTGGAACAATGTTGATATTTCCCTGAGGGTGCACCATTTGGATTCGAGTCCTATTTACCTTGGAACATTGGCTTTCTTATGGCCCTAGAGTGGTACTTGCTGTTGATTTTTTGTTTTGGTACCATCTACTTATTATATTGATGATTATATTACTATTGTTATTATTATCATTGTTTGGTGTTTATCAATGCTTGAATGGTTGATGGCTGGACTAATAGTATTTAATCAGAATTTCTTTCTCTTAGTTCTTATTTGTTGACCTTGGCGGCTTGCTTTGTTTGATGATTTCTCTCTTGTAGTGAGGTAGTTGGCCTTTTATGATACTTTTATGGTTCTAGAGATAGTAATTGGCTAACTATCCATTTCTTGGTTTGAGATTTTTGTACTTTCCTTCTGATTTGCTGAGATTTTAGCATTGGGTATTCTTCTATAGAATCCATTTCAGCTATTGATCAATTTGGGCTCCGTTCTTCCGATTTCACTAGTTCATCGACCGATAGTAATTTTAATATTGATGTCAAAAAGTCTTGGATTAGTTTTTAAGGTTTGTAGGGTTTGTCTGTTAGTGATTGTTTTCTCTTGGTATTGGTGTGGATTTAGATGCTTTATTTATGCTGTGATGTGGTTCTTGTCTTATTGTAGTTAAGAGAGTTATAGGTAGGTAGTCTTTCTATCTTGCTAGTGATTATTTCTTAAGTTGGTAAACTGGGAATTAATTATCTTAAGTTGCTTAGTTTATTTTTGTACTAGTGGTCTTGACCTTGGCATTGGTGTCGAGAATTGATGCTTTCTTCTTCGACATGTGATTCATGGTTTGATTGGGTTAAGGTTTTCCTACTTCAGTATATTCTGGAAAATCCTTATTTCAGAATTTGTTTGGCCTAAAAAGACTTGATGTAGTGCCATTCCTAGGTGATGTGTGCCTATGGGTATTCTTTGCTGAGATGGAGTACTGGATTGATTAATTTTAGGCTAAAGTTACATTTCTCCAAGTTACTAGAGTTTTGGTTATATCTAGTGTAGTTTGCAGCCTTGGTGCATTCTTGAGTATTATTTGGTCTGTGCCCTCTAGTGGATTTAGTTTTGGTTTTTTGTTTTTTCATTTGATGATTTATCCTCTATTATGACCTCGTTCTTTAGCTATATTTTTATTTTAGCTTGGTATGATTCAATAAGGATAAGTTTGATTAGATAGTAAGGTCGATTGGGGTGCCTAGCCTTAGTTTAGGATGGTGGGCTTAGTTTTGGACTTGGCAACTTGGGATGGAGATTTGGAGGTTATGACAGATTGAGAGTGTGGATACTTACACTTCTTTAGGTTTGGTTTCGGTAGTTGAGATCAAATAGTTCATCCTTAGAGCCGAGAATTTAGTTTGAAGTTGTATAGTTTAGGTGCAACCTTTATTTTCAGATATGCCCAGTTGGGATTTCATATATAGGATGGATAAGCTTACTTTTTGGTTAATTATTTGGTCTTGTTCAGTTCAGATAGATGGTGGTTGATAGATATTCATATGATAGTCCATTGGTCTTGATCTTAATTTTCAGTTTTTGTTGGGATTTTTTGATGATTTACTCATTGAGATTAGTATGTATAAGTTGGATTCAAGATTGATTCATTTTTAATTAATGGGACATCCTATATCGTATTGTTCAGTGATGAGTAGTAGTGCTTCCAACTATTGGTTTCTAGTTTTATTGGTCATCCAGACCAATTGTAGCATTGGCATAGACTTTGGTCATCTCTATTTGTGTGCCTAGGTAGCGCCTTATGGGTTTATCCCCATGTCTTCCATTATGGATTTTTAGCGTGATGGGATTGCACGAATAGGACTCGACTGACATTCTACTTGGTTTGGAGTAGATTGTAGGTTTGGTAAGGAAAAAGAAGGATATATTTGGATTTGGAGTTGGTTGCATAACTCATGATTTTCTTTTCCTTTAGCTTTGATGAGTTTTCATTTCTTTGTGTTGGTATCAGTGGGGTATTAGTGAGTTGTGGTTTCAATTTATATGCATCGGCCTTCCTCAGTTCAGTTGGTCGTAGTTGTGGTTGAAATTGAGATTTGGTTGTTTGAAGGGAAGAAAGAAAGTTGGGTGGAAAAAGGGATACCTATGGCAATATCCCATGGAGGTATTTTCCTATCATGGAGGTTATCTGGTGAGTCGTGCTCGAATCATACGGGTCCAATACTGCATCTTTTCAAACTTTAAAGATCTTTCTATCCATCAACTTTCGCAGATGAAAGTCCTTTTAGTAGTGGATATTGTAATGACCCTTTAGGTAATTTTCTTGATTTGCATGTATTTCTAGTATTTTGAGCCTTCTCACAGTGGCTACGGATCATTTATGATTTGCCGGAGCTATCGGTTTAGTTATCAGATAGCTTGTTTGGATTTTTGGCTCATTTCCCTATTTTAGATACAAACTCCTCCATGATAAAATGTTATAATTGGAGTTTGATAACTCGATTTTCGGTGTCAAAAATTGCTACAACTTCCTATGCTCGTTGATTAAATAATTATCACATCAAATATCATTAACATAAACCACAATAATACCAGATTTCATTTAATTATTACACCTTCAAAAATAAGCCAAAAAATAGTCCTAAGTTCTTCAAAACATAGCTAGGGAGGTCTAGATGCAACTTCTATCTCCTGTTTCAGCATAACGACATTTTGGGTCATTAACAAGATGTCACCCATGTTGCTGAATCAATGGGTTCACTTTTCGTATCCCATGTAGCCTCTTCAATAGTTCGTTCCTCCATTGGACCTTCATATAAGGAATAACTTGTGTTCTTTTGTTCCTCACATCTTTAGCTTGGTAGCAATACGTTCTTTTGGATCCCAATGAATAATATAGTCACCATCTCTATGGTACTTTTTAATATTAACACAAAATATAGGGTGAACTCCAGACATAATAGGGGGTAAGGCTAGCATATATGTTACCGACCCTACTTTATTTAACACCTTAAAGTGTCCTATGTAACTTGGCTCAACATGCCCTTCTTTTTGAATTGCATTACATGCTTCATGGGTGACTCCTTCAAAAGTACCTTTTCTCCTTTCTCAAAGTATATATCTCTTAACTTTTTATATGTGTATTCCTTTTGTCAACTTTGATCTACCACGAGCTTTTACTGAAGTCATTCTGCATATCTTTTCCTTAAGGCCTCACCTCAAATGTGTCAAACCACTCAATTGGGGACTTATATCGTCTACCATATAAGGCCTCAAAAGAAGCCATGTCGCTACTAGATTGGTAGATATTATTTTAGGAAAATTAACATAATGGTAAGTATTAGTCCCATTGACTCCCCAAATCCATGACGCAACATCAAAGTATATCTTCAAACACTTGGACAACCTGTTCTAATTAACCATCGGTTCATGGATAAAAACTTGCTCGGGTCCAATCTAGAATAAATCATTGACTAAAAATTTTTCCAAAAGTTAGAAGTTAGCTGAGTACCCTAATCTGATACAATGGACACCAATACCCTATATAACCTCTCAATTTCCTTCACATAAATCTTAGCCAACTTGGTCATATTATAATCAACTCTTACTAGAATAAAGTGAGCTGACTTAGTCAACCTGTCAATAATGACAAAAATAAAGTCACATTTACTCAAAGTTCTTGGAATACCAAACATAAAATCATTATCCATTCCTACTTCTATTCTAGAAGGGGCATCAACTGAAAGATACCAATAGGTTTTCGATGTGTGTATTTAAAATATTGGCACTTTTGAAATTTAACTACAAAATTCACAATGTCATGCTTCATCCTTCACCACCAATAGTGTTGTTCTCAAGTCTCTTTACATATTCTTGACACTTCGAATATGGAGTACTTGGAATTATGGCCTTTTATAGAATGGATGGAATCAAGTAATCTACTCGAGGCACACATAATCAACCTCAGATTCTCAGGGCCCCTTATTCATCCAAAATGGCCTCCTTCGCTTTTCTTTATAACATTTTTTCTCTGAGGTTGTTCAACTTCTTATCTTTAAACAAACTACTCTTAATCTAACCATAGAACATGGACTTGGCCTCCACGTGTGCCAACACACTTTCGTCACTAGTTTCTTGTAATCTCAGAAAAACATTATCCAAATATCATACCTCTCTCACAAATGGGCACCTGGATACCTACAATATTTCTAAACATCCTATGTTCACTGGTTTCCAGCTTAGTGCATCCGCCACCACATTGGCCTTGCCTTGGTACTATAGAATTGAGATGCCATAGTATTTAATCAACTCTATCTACATCCTCTATCTTATATTCAAGTACTTCTGAGTGAACACATAATGTAAAATATGGTGGTCTGAGAAAACCTCACACTTAACCCTATAGAGAAAGTGTCTCCAAAATCTTAAAGCGAACACCATGGCTGCTAATTCCATGTCATACGGGGGTAGTTTTTCTCATTGGGTTTCAAATGTCTCAAAGCATAAGAAATAACATTTTGATCCTGTATCAACACAACACGTAAACCTAAATGAAAGGTAGTATAAAACATAATAAAATCTTTTTCCTTAATAGGCAGGGTTAGTACTAAACCAAAAGTCAAATTTTTTTGAGATTTTTAATGCTCTCCTCACACTTGTTATCACAATTAAATGGAATGTCCTTCTAAGTAGGTGGGTTATGTGTGAAGCAATGGAAGCAAATGCCTTAACAAATCAATGATAGAAGTTTGCTAATCTCACAAAACTATGGATCTCTATCACATTCATCGATCTGGCCCAATTTTTTAACTACCTTAACTTTTGCTCGTCCACTATAACCACATGTTTTGAAACCATGTGCCCCAAGAAGCACACTAATAAAGTGAGAATTGACACTTAGATTACCTAGAATATTATTATTTTTCCTTTAATAACTTTAACACAATTTGTAAATAAGATTCATTCTCTTTTTCACTCTTAGAATAAATAATTATATCATGAATAAACACAATGATGAATGAATGCAAAAAGAACTTAAAGACTTTATTAATTAAGATTATGAAAGAAGATGGGGAATTAATCAAGCCAAAATACATAACAAAAAGAACATAGTACCTATAAAGAGTTCAGATAGAAGTCTTTAGGATATCCTCCTCTATGATCTTTAGCTGATGACAACTCGACCTCAAATCAATCTTAGAGAATACTACAACTGCTTGTAACTAGTCAAACAAATCATCTATTCTAGGCAAAGGATATTTGTTATCAATGATCACCTTATTCTAATGGCGGTAGTTTATGCACATCCTCGCACTACCATATTTCTTTTTCACAAAAAACACAGGTACACCCCAAAGGGAGATGTTTGGGCTATAGAGCCTTATGTAACAACTCTTTCAAATAGGATTTTAATTCTCTTAACTATGCTAGTTCCATATGATATGGAGGGATAAAAATGGGTCTAGTAACCTTCTCTAGATCTATACAAAATTCAACTTCCCAATCTATTTATACCCAAAAGATTGTTTAGAAACACTTCTAGGAAATCATAAACCACTAGAACCAATGCTATTCGAGGGACTATAAATTTATCTTCCTAATGATTGGATAAGAATTCCCTACACCCCTTCTTCACTAATTTCCTGGCATATGCAGACATAACCCACCCTGAATTAGGATTAAATGTGCCCTCCCACTCTAACTTCTTTTCCTTGGCCATGGTTATAATGATGATTTTGGCATAACAATCAAGAAAAACATTGTAAAAGGACAACCAACTCATTCCCAAAAGAATATCAAATTCCTACATTTATAAAATGAGTAAGTATGTTAAGGTCTTAAACCTAATTAATATCATAGAACACACACAATATACCTAATAAATGTACACAACCACTCTAACTAGTATAGGCACATACATGGGAGTATCAAGATATTCAGAATCTAATTTCCAACCTATAGAAAATATCTTAGACACATAAGAAATATGGAACCATGATCAACCAATATAGAAGTCATACAATAATAGATAAGATAAGTACTTATGATCACTACATTAGAATCTTCTGCCTCATGATGAGCCAAAACTTCATAAAGTGTTTTATCACCTCCTTAACTACCACGTTCGCCCTGAGATTTATTTATACTATATTATTCTCCACCTTGTTTAGACTAGTTGCCACTCTTAGCTTATCCACCATTTCCACCTTGTAGATGTCCCATATCATTTTCTCTTCTACCATAACCTATCAAGACTAGAGCAGTAAAAGTTGATTGTTGAGTTAACTAACCTACAAATAAGATATTAGGAAAATACCTTCTCATGTATCCCAAACCCCCATACTCAAATCATATAGGTCAAAAAAATAGGCTTTTAAACTGAAGAGGGAGAAGGTGTGTAGGTATGGACTCAAGAAAGTTGATAATTGAACCTGGATGGCCCCTTGTAGAAACTAGCATAGCTGAATGGTAGGTCTTAAAAGAACCATGCCCCTTTTAAAAAGTTCTGCTAAATTGGCCTGAGGTTTAATCCTTCTTCTAATCTGCCATTACTTTTCTCTATTTCTCAAATGTTTAATCCCTTTTGGAAAATTTAACAAAATCTGAAAAGATTTACTAGTCACTATGATAGATAAGGAGTATAACTAAATACTGAAATTCAAACCCTTCACGAGATACCTAATCTGCTGTTCCTCTAAATTAATCAATTGAAGTGTCTAGTGGGACAATGCATGAAGCTTGGACTCATTGGCCGCCAACAAATATGTTACCCTACTTCAACCTTAGAAACACACCTTTATTTTAGTCATGATAAGTGTGGGGAACATATTTCTCAAGAAATACATTCTAAAATTAAGCACAAGTAAGTAGAGGTAAGGCAACCCTACACTCTACAAATAATATCTACCATTGCTTAGCTTCATTCTAAAGTTGAAAGAAAACAAACTCCACCCCATACTTTTCTATGGTCTAGGATTAAACCCCAATTTGCATCATTAATAGGTTTCGAATAATTTTCTAAGGTTAAACAAAGTAAATTAAAAATTAGAATATAATTACTTACCTTCAAAGATTAAAAAAACTTTGAAATCCTTTTGAAAATCACCTTTTACCAAAGTGCTACAGTATTTTTAAAAAAGAGGGAATGAAAACATTTTTTGGGTTAAAAAACTAAAAATTTATTGTGTGTTACCACGATTGCGGTTAAATTTTCATTGCTACAGTTCTCGTTGTTTTACTAGAAGTGGCCACTGCGGTTCCCATGATAGATGCAACATTTACTTTTTTTATTGTAGTGATATGAGGTAGAATCTTAGGACATTTCTTCAATTTTTCATATTTTAAAACACACACTATTAATTTTGACACCGCGAATCAACATCTCTATGATAAATGCTATAACCAGAGTTCTTTAATTCTATTTCTAGTGCAGGAAGTTGATACGACTTTTCATACTCATGGGAAATATAATTATCACATGAAATATTTTCACCATAAATCACATTAAACCAGATTTCATTTAATTATCACACCAAGAAAAATAAGTCAAGACTAGTCTAAAATTCCTTAAAATTTAGCTAAGAGGATTCAAGGTGTAATTTCTACATCCTAGTTTAGCATAACGATATTTGGGATCATTATAAATAAGGTACCACTGGCCAAATCTGTGGGGTCCTTATCCCTCATGTCCCCAAACTTTGCATAGTGTGTAAGATCAAAATGCATGGCTTCCTCGATACCCTCTAGAAAGAAGCCCAATTTTAAGCTTCTGGAAAAATTATCTCTCAAATTTGAAATGTCAAATCCATCATAAACTTAAGAATCCTCTCAGTCCAATCAAAGCAACCACTATAGCATGGTAATTTGTGCATAAAGTCTTGTACTCAGTCACAAAAATTCCCACCTAAGTCAAACGCGCAAACTGATAGCTCCACTCCTTCATCAAGCTATGGCAAACAAACCAAATTTGAAACGCCTAGAAAAAGAGCCGCTAAGTTATATGGGGAGATTTTAATAGTCTAGAATAATCATAGGAATTAAACCACTACTTGGTTGGGCCATGTATATAATGGTCTCTATAGTAAACTTTATGCGACTCCAATAACCCCATATTCTAAAACCTCTTATGGAAACTCATAAGCATCCTCACTCTGGCCACCTAATATTGAGGTGGATCGATCTTCATAAGACTCTCAAATATTTGTTACTCCTCACTAAGCATAGCTTCTCTAACCATGCTTGATGCTCCTATACACGGTAAAGTCATACTATCATGAAAAGAGAGAAACAAGTTTTCTTCTCCAAAAAAAGATTTTTTTTTGGTAATAAATAAATTTATTTAATCAAGCTTACAACACTAGAAAGATGGTCACCAGCCTCCTATTAGAAAGAAACAACAATAACAACTATGACAAACTGTCTATCCTAGGCATTACAATGGAAAAAATTGAGAGAGTGTCAGCTTAGGAGCAAATCTTGGTTTTCTCTGTCCTTTAAAAGAAATCTCTTGCACGATGATTTGACATATATTATGAATAGTCATTCTCTTTTATGAAATTATCCGCCAGTTCCTCTCCTGACATACGTGGTAAAAACAATAGCGCTGCTCAAGAAAAAAGATTATATAGCCAATTCAGGTATGTTTTTCTAGACTAAATTTTGTTATTATTGTATATTTAAGTAAGAATCATATAGTTCCCCCATCTTGAATAATTAATCTAATTTCATGGTTGTAAGATGTTATACAATCTCTTATTTGGAATAAAACCCATCAGCCAGAAAGGCTGAAATTGCTATAAAGTGTAACCCCCAAAGCCTCAAACTCCCCTACCCCCTCCCCTACAAACAATTAAAAAAATAGTTCTATTTTCAATTCTCCCTATCCCGCCCCCATAAACCCATCCTTGCATAATATGTTTAATTTTTTAGATTTAATTTGATACTAAAAATAAAATTGATGAAATCTCTTTTAATGTATAAGTTAATTCATCAGTGAAGATTAGTGTTGTTATATATATAGAAATTATATATTTATGACGTATTCTATACAACAATAGCATTTGCGAATTCTTCTTTATTCCTTCCTCTATCTCAATTTATGTGGTGTGGTTGGAATTTCGAGAGTCAAACAATTTCTTTATCAAAATTTCTTTATATGATTCTGAGATATTTGAAGTTGTTATTTTTTTTTATAATTTAGAGTAATTTCACCCAATATTTAAGTATACAAATTTTATATCAACAAACTTAAATCTTTTTAGTCTTAATATACAATTAAAGTTTAGAAGTTTGAATCTCAAAATTTATCACGACCCGATTTCTCAAGTCATGATGACGTCTACCTTATCCCATAAGTAGACAAACCAAGCCATCACGTAAAATAATAGGTAATGGGCTAATAGGCAGAAACCAAAAAAGATCGCAAATAATGATAGCAACAGTAATAATAAGTGAAAACCATAAAGGAAATATATAGAATATACCAAAATGAGAGAAGGAAAAAGGACCAAATATACAAACAAATCTCTCCCAAGACCTGGTAAAGTCAGTACTAGAGCCACTACTAAAAGATATTGAAAATGCTAGATAGAATCTATAATGTACACAACATATATACAAGAAGTCTCGAGTATAAATTACTAAACTGGAATAGATAGAGGAGGATCAACCTCGGACGATAGTATGCCCACCCTACTTCGAATCAGTACTGAAAGGTAGAAACCATGTCAAGGCCGATTACTGGTACTCATAGCTACATCAAGAAAAAGATGCAGAAGTATAGTATGAGTACCAAAGCAATGGATACTTAGTAGGTATCATTTGTCTACTGAACTCAATACATGAAAAGTATAACTAAAATATGATGGTGTAATCTAAGTCAATGGTAAATGGGGATAGAAAGGTAAACAACCATTGAGCTACACAAATACACTAAAAGAAATAAGTGTAAGTGATACAGAAAGATAAACAATTCAATAATAAAAAAAATCAAACATAACCTAACTGAGGCCTCAAAAGCCCGCAAGGCACACTGAAGAAGACAATTAACCTAATCGTTCCCCCATAAACTGATGGGAAACACAAGAAGTAATTTAAAGAAAATAAATATAAATAATCCATAATTGAACCAATCCCAAGAAATCATAGTAGTCATCTAGATGTGTACCGAAGTTGAACCGACACCAATGGGTAATAACGAGAAGCTAGACCCTAGGCTCAAACCGGTAGTGGTGGATAATAATAAGAGGCCATACACCAAATTTGAATTGAAAATAGTGGGTAATAACAAGAGGTCACATGTATGATATATAATAGAACTCATAACCAGATTCCGGACTCAAATCGAAACTCAGAGGAACCATAACTCCCGACAACAATAGTAATCAAAATCAAAACTCCCAAATCATCATAACCAGATGCCGAACTCAAACAAAAACTCATAATAACCAAACCCAATTGAAAAATTAAAATCCAAACCATACCATAACCAATGCCAAAGTGGTCCCAAAATTCATAATTAATGACAGAAATAAATTATTTGCTAAACATAAACCAAGACTAAAATACATTTAAATAACTATTTGCATACCTTAAATAAAAAGGGACGAATCCAATGTTCCACAACTTAATTCCACATCCTAAAGTTATACATATTATATTATACTAAAATATAAAATATCAAAATTTATTAGAACGGGGCCCTTACCGAATGATAAGGCATGGCATATGTATTAAATGATATGCAAACTACAAGTACTTGTCCAATTCTAGCATAATATTACATAATTACTGTAAATAAGCTCAATTTAAAGGTAGGGTAAGCATATGCCACTTGAATGCCTAAGCTATAATGTCTCTATATGAAGCTTCTGAATAGGTCCAGCTAGAGCTCAAGTTGAATAAATGTAGCAATATCTTAAAATTTAATTTGTAATGCAATCGAGCATGAATGAAAATTCATTAATAAATTTTTTTTAAAGAAAGGTCATATGAAAAGACTGTTAACACTTTAATGTTGAATGCAAACATTTTAGAAGAAAGGTTATCATTCTTAAAAGATATGTTTGAATGGAATTTGTAATTATATAAGAAAGTTTACATTTCTTAACACCTATGATTGTAATAACTTGGCATTATATTTCTAAAATAATGACACCACTTAATTTGGTATCCTTGTGCATAGATTCTGCATAAAGGAGGGGTGGTAGCACCATCCCTTGCTCTCCATTATAGTCGCACTAGGGTATTGGATAGGTTCATGGAAAAATAAATATAATATTTTGAATATACCATAATAAATAGAAAATTATTTCTAATAAAATCTCTATTATATAAGAAAATACCTGAAGTCTCAAACGCATATTATGCTCGGTCTCCCAAGTAGCCTCCTCTGCTGAATGGTGATGCCTCTGAACCTTAACTATGGGAATGTCCATGGAGTGCAATCGTCTGACATCTCTAGTCAAACTGGACATTGGTTTTTCTATAAATATTCTCCTCTCATCTAACTAAACCAAGTCCCACTGAAGCATGTGCGACGTATCTAAAATATACTACCGTAACATAGATACATGGAACACCAGATGGATGGCTAAGAAGGCAGGATGTAATGCCAGCACACAAGCTACCTCCCCTACTTTTTCTAGAATCACAAAGGGTCCAATATACCGGGGGCTCAAAAGTCTCAAACCAACCAACAAGAGATCAATACTATCTATAATAAAATGCCTTAAATGGGGCTATCTGAATACTCAAATGAAAGCTATTATTATACTCAAACTCCACCAGAGGTAGAAACTAGTCCCACTAAACCCTAGAATCAAATACACAAGTGTGGAGCATGTCCTCCAAAACCTGAATAGTCTACTCTGATAGTCCATCAGTCTGGGGATAAATATGGTGCTAAGATCAACCTAGGTGCCCAACTCCTCCTGAAATATCCTCTAGAAGCTAGAAGTTAACTGAGAGCCATGGTTTGAGAAAATAGACAAAGGGATCCCATGTAGGTTAACCACCTCTTGAATATCAACATAGGCTAACCTCTCGGCACTATAGGAAACTCAAATAGGGATAAAATATATTAACTTAGTCAATTAATCCATGATGACCCAAATGCTATCAAACCCATGGGAAGTGCGAGGCAACCCACCTACGAAATCCATCCTTACTCGCTCCACTTCTACCCGAGAATGGGTAGCGACTAAAGTAATCCACCAAGTTTCTGATACTCAGCCTTTACCTACTGACAATAAAGTCATTAGGCCATAAACCCTTTTATATCTCTCCATATACGACTCCACCAGTAATGCTACCTCAAATCCTTATACATCTTAGTTGTCCTAGGGTACATAGAATATCTAGAGTTATAAGGCTCACGATGAATAAACTAAATCAAATCTCCAACCCTTGGAACACTAATATGACCATCAAACCTCAAGAACGCCTCAAAATCTAAGGTATCCCTCCTAGACTCACCCTCAAAACCTATTCTTGAATGCAACAAAAACTTCTATCCTATATTAATAATCCAAAATCTGCTCTAACAAGGTAGATTTGGCCTCAACATTAGCAATAATCCTTCGATGGTCAGATATATCTAGATGAACCATCAAGTTAGATAAAGACTAGATGTCCAAAGCCAACATTAGCTAAGAAGCTAAAATAAAGGTTAAGCTACCCATGCCTACCAACTTCCAGCTCAAGGTATCCGCTACCACATTTACCTTGCACAGATGGTAGAGAACAGAGATATTATTGTCCTTCAGCCACTCAGTCCCTTTGTACTGCCTCAAATTAAGCTATTTTTGGGTCATAATATCCTGAAGACTATGGTTATGAATAAATATCTCAAAGCAAACCCCATAAAAATAATGTCTCCAAATCCTAAGTGCAAATACTACCTCTGCCAACACCAAGTTATGAGTGGAGTAGTTGCACTCATGCACCTTTATCTATCTCAATGAATATGCAATAACATGATCCCTACACATCAAGACATACCCCAAAATCACACCAGACATATCCAAATAAATAGTAAAATCCTCTTCCTCAACTGAAGCATCATAATAGGAGATGAAGTAAGCAAATCCTTGAGTTTTAGAAAGCTTACCTCACAACTCATAAACCACTTAAACATAACCTCCTTCTGGTTCAGTCTAGTCATAGGGGTTATAATAGAAGAAAAATCTTTAGCAAACCACCTATAGTAACCTGCCAATCCAATAAAACTATAAATATTACTAGGTGATGTAAGTCTATCCCAACTCGAACAGCCTCAATATTCACCAGGTCCACCATAACACCATTCTTAGAATCTACGTGGCCGAAGAAAGATATCGAATCAATCCAAAAATCACTCTTCGAGAACTTGGCATAAAGCCGATGATCTTTCAAAATACAGAGAACAGGCCTCAAATATTATCGTGCTCCTCCCTATTCCTTGAATATACTAGAATGTCATTAATAAATACTATTATGAAAGAGTCCAAATATAGCCTGAATACATGGTTCATCAGATCCATAAAGGTTGCTAGGGCATTGGTCAGCCCAAAAGACATCACCAGGAACTCATAATGACTGTAACAAATCCTGAAGGTTGTCTTAGAGATGTCTACAACCCTAAATCTCAGTTGATAATAACTAAAACTTAATTCTATCATAGAAAACATTGTTTCACCCAAAAGATGGTCAAGCAAATCATCGATACAAGGAATAAGATACTTATTCTTTATTTAACTGCCTGTATTTAATACATATATGTGTAGAGCCATCTTTTTTCTTTACAAACATAATTGGAGCACCTCAAGGCAATACACTTGGTCTATTAAAACCCTTATACAAAAGATCCTAAACCTGGCTATTCGTCTCTTTCAACTCAGCAGAAGCCATAAAAATAGGTCGGGTGCCTAGCTGGAGGTCAATAGTACACTCTATATCACTCTCAGGAAGAATGCTAGGTAGGTCGGTACAAAACACATTAGTAAACTTGTAAACAATAGGAATGGAGTCAAGTGATGGCCTCTCAGCACTAATACCCAAATATACGCAAGAAATGACTCACAACCCTTCAATATAAGTCTTCTAGCCCAAATATAAGAAATAATTCTCATTGGTTCATGGATAATAGAACCTTGCCATATAATTAAGGGTATTCTAGGCAAGGCTAAGGTAACAGTATTAGAAAAATAATCAAAGATTGCATGGTAAGGAAATAGCTAATCCAAGCCTAGAATCATATTAAATCTATCGTATCTAGGATAATGAGATCAATCTAAGTATCAAACTCCTAAAAAGTCACTAAACAAGATCTATATACCTCATCCACTACTAAAGAATCACCCATGGGAGTAGCTATACCCAATGGAATGGATAAGGACTCTGAACATAAACCTAGCCACAATGGAAAATAAGCAAAAACATATGAAGATGTGGAGCTAGGATAAAACAAAGTAAAATCTAGATAATGACATATGAAAATTATATTTGTGATCACAACATCTGAAGCCTCAACCTCTAATCTACCTGGTATAGCATATAAGTGACCTTGTCTGCTACTGGACTGGGTGCCTACCCGACTACCTATCCCACCTTCCTATAGACCACCTCTAGAACCTTGAAGACCACCCCAATGACCCTATGAACCATCTCAAGCTATCATAAATACTGATCTGAGTAGGTTTGAAGAGTGAATGAAATGCCCAATCATCCTACATTGCAGAAACTCATGAGAAAAGTGACCAATAACCCCTCTATCATAACATGCCTCTGGTATCCTGCTCTGTCTAGAAGGTCTAATAGATCTAAAATCACTGCCTTAACTAGATGATCCTGATTGAATACCTCTCCCTCTGTGGTTGACTACTACTTTTACTATTGAAACCACTATAACTGAGCTGACCCCTATCTAATATTTAAAGTGATGCCTAAAATTACCAACTAAGCTAACCCCAATGCTGAAAATATTGTTTCTAGGGTACCAATTGTTAAACCCTCAGCCTATGGGCTGTGAACTACTATAGCTACCCTTGTAATATGATCTTTTATTGCTTACCCCTTGGGCCTCATGATCATCCGCTATATACAATAAAATGCTCAATAATCTTAGAAAAATACATTCTTAAATTCAATTAACTCTGTGTATCCCTATAAAGTAATAATCCTTATCCCCTAACAAAGCATCAATCTGCTCATACTTTATAAGAAGAATCATAGTGGCATATCTAGATAACTTATGGAATCTTGCCTCATACTCAACCATAAACATAGAATTATGTCTCAAAGTAGAAAATTTATCCTGAAGATGCTCATGCATGTTGGAAGGTATATACCTCTCCAGAAAGCCTCTATGAATTAAGTCCAAGTCACTAGTGAAGAGCCAATTGGCCGAGAATCAAGATAACCACTCCACCACCACCTCTCTATCATGTCTAGCTAATAAACAACCAAGTTCACTACTCGTGACTCAACCAAGCTAAAATTCCATAATCGTTCCTCGCAATTAGACAGAAACTTGTAAGCATCCTCTCATAAGGTCCCAGCAAACCTAGTTAGAGTCAATCTCAAAAATCTTCCTAGCAACTTTTATTTCTCTAAATACATTCTTGGATGGGCTACTACCGATTTTGGGACTACTGGTGCTAATGATTTGAGGTGGATTTGAGCACCTTAGTGTTGCTATTCGGGTTTATTTAGCTTTGTTTTGAGAACTTCTTTTGTCCTTAATGAGTGAATATTGGCATAATTGAGCATATAAGTGTTAAATTACTTTATTTTAGTGTTTAAGGTTTTTTTCAAACAAGTTTGTAATTAATTATTTCTGTTAGAGTGAAAATCAGAAAACTAATGTTACTAGCTCGAGCTATGTGTTATTCTAGTTGATCTTGATGAATTCTAGTGTGTGTAATGAGTTCATAATGGTATGATTATGTAATCATGGGTGTAAAACCTTGTTTATAGTCCTTAATAATCAATTGAAACAATCCAAGAGTCAAAACAAAGTTATATATCAAAAGGAAAAAACTAGTATTATTAGCTTAAGTTTCTAGGTCATCGTCTTGGATGTTGTGTTGTGTTGTAATCTAATCCATAGTGTTTGATGATATATGGATGATACACGAGATGTAAATCAATTTTAAATAACATCACAAGGCTTCGAATAGATGGAAAAAAGCACGGGATAAGACGACGTAAAAATAGATGATTTGCGGTCACTAGCATGTTTTAGAGCATATCCATAGCTATGGGGTGAGTTACATATCTTAGGGGATTTATAAGGGGCCAAAACAGTGTTTATATTCTATGGGGGAGTTTCACACACCCTAGGTACCACAATAGAGGGAGCGACGCAGACCCTAGCTCAAAATCAGCAGATTTGACCTCCTATAAATAAGACACTTGAACATAATGTTAAACACCTTGGACGACTTTGAAACTTTGAGGGAGGATGTATAGAACTTAAAATAGGGTTTTTATTACTTTACGTTAGTTTTTTTATGGATTTTAACATGTATTCTATCTTTGCGATTACTGTTATGTGCATGAGTGGCTAAAAGCCCTTTTCCAGGGTTAAGGCCAAAAACATGATTACTCTTGTTATTAATTGATTTAGATTTGATTATTTTTCATATTTTATTATTTTATTATCCTTTTTATTACTATTTATAGGATTCATGACCCTTAGAATACATCCATTGTCATCTTATGATCCTGGAAGGAGGAACAAGAGGATAGAACATAGGGTAACTAAAGTAGACTTATAATATTCTACAGAATGAAGTTATCATTTGAAATTAGGATAGGAATATACTTAAGTGATCTATTCGGTTCATTATGGTATGAAATATGAATTCATTTAACTTAGTTCTAACATCCTCACTCAATGATGTAGTTGTAGGTCTAAGTTAGATAGGTGATTAGAGGCTCGAAAAACCATAGTCGTAATATCAACCCCGTGAATAAACAACCAAGATGAGTAACATAACAAATGAAGTTTTATAGCTTATTATGATTGCTCATAGAGCCTCAACCCTAGGTTTCTTTCATTGATTGTCCAAGAATCTTTAATTTACCGTATTGATTACGTTACTTCTAGTTATAATTTGCAGATTCTCGTAGCTATGTTTGCACTAATTTAATATAAATAGTAAACTAGAATTGAATAGTTGTGTAAGGGATCTATATTTGGCTTTATTTAATGCCATTTTATTACTTGGTGAGGCCACGTACACTTGTGTGTGCACAACAAGTTTTTGGCACCATTGTTGGGGACTTGTAATTTGGAAACTACTTTAGTTTTAATTTTACTTTTTGGATTTCTTTGGTTCTTTTCACTTGGAATTGGTTCTGACTTTGTAGGCGCAGGTTAATAGACTAGTAAGCTGGCAAGGAATTGGGAGTTGGTTGAACCCAGCCCTGAGCCCAAGCAATGCTTACACTAAAGGAGAAGAGAAGTTGTCCATTTATACCAGATCTCACAAATTAATAAAGAACAAGATATTCCTTCTCTCATGGGTGAGGATCTACTAACCCTCAGGACAATTTGTGAAGTGGAAATTCTGCTTGCGACAAATTTGACCTCCCATATTCAAAAATCAACTATTAGAGGTAGATTCGAGCTGAAGTAGAACATGGTACAACTCTTTCATAGCAGTGGAAAATTCACCGGGCTATCATATTAAGATCCATAAGTCTACTTATAGAACATTTTGGAGATCAAAGATGCATTCATCCCTATGGGTGTATCAACTGATTATATGAGGCTGACACTCTTTCTCTTTTCACTGTTGGGGGAAGCAAGGAAGTGGTTGAATGCTGAGCTGGCAGATTCCAACACAACTTAGGTTTACTTAGCTTAAAAGTTCCCCATCTACTACTTTCCATCTGGCAAGACTGTGAGACTTCACAATGAGATTTTGAGCTCTAAATATAGGCTACATGAGAACCTTTATCATACTTGAGGGAGATTCAAGTCTCTTCTATGGGACTGTCCACATCATCAGCAGTCCAATGATTTATTAGCTCACAACTTTGTTGAATCCATTCACCATAACAGGAAACTTTTTCTATATTTAGGTTTAGGTGGTCAGGCTCAGGAAAAACCATATGATGAGCTATATATTCTTTTAAGCCATATTGCACAAGAAAATCCAGATTGGCATGGTGTTGCCTCAAGAGGCTTAGTGAAAAAGGTCGCGTGCATAATTGAAATGGGTAGTATTATAGCCTTAGCCACCCAACTATCAGCTCTACAGAGCCAAATGATGACATAATTTAGCAAGTTAAGTATGCAGTAATCTCAAGCTCAGGTAAATACAGTACAACAGACTCTTACAGAGTGTGAGGTTTGTGGGAATAGTGGCCACTCTGCAGATTTATGTGGTGCAAGTATCGAGTCTATCACTTTTGTAGGTAATGCTCAAAGGCCAAATTATGGTAATGTCTACAACCAAAAGTGACAGACTCAGGCACCAAATTATTTGTGGAACAATAGTTAGCAAATTTAGCATCAAAAAAACACACAGACCAGTAACATAGAGGACATGCTAAAGAAGATCATGGAAACTCAAGAAAAAAATGGCGATTAAACTCAAAAATCAACAAGTACTTCAGAAATTATTGGAGTATCAGTTAAGGAAAATGCATCAAGCATAAAATACCAAACCTCAAGGAGGTTTTCCAAGTGATACTGAAACTCCCAAACAAGTAATGGCAATAACTTTAAGGGGTGTTAAAGAATTGATTGACATACCTCCAAAGACAAATAAGGAGGTAGATTCAGAGTTGATTCCTCAACCGATTACACACAAAGTTGTTGATTATTTAGGGAATTCTGAGTACCCAAAAACAAAAGTTGTGAAAAAGGTTAAGGTGTATCCACCACCTCCATTTCCATAGAGGCTAAACAAAGCATAGGAGGGTGCATATTCTAAGAAGTTCATTAAGATGTTCAGAGATCTTCACATTAACCTTTCTCTTTTAGAGGTTTTACAAGAAATTCTCAAGTACGCTAAGTACTTGAAAGATGCGGTGACTAATAACATTAAGCTACAGGATATTAAGACAGCAACACTCACTAAAGAGTGTAACTCTGTGGTAATACTAAAGATGCTCAAAAATCTTTAGGACCTTGGAAAGTTCACTCTCCCCATTAAGATTGGAAGCAGTGAGGTGGTCCACTTACTGACTGACTTAGAGATAGGTATCAATTTGATAACCCTATCATTGTTCAACATCTTGGGTTTAGGAAAGTTGAAATCATGCTCTATGCTACTCCTAATGCCAGATCATACTATAGTCCATCCTGAAGGAATCATTGAGGACATTCTTATCAAGGTTAGTAAGTTTATTATCCCTGTTGATTTTATTATTTTGGATTAAAAGGAAGATAATAAGGTATTGATTATCTTGGATATTCATTCTTGGCGATGGAAGGATCATTGATAGATGTGAGAGAAGGCATGCTCAAAATGATGTTAGATAATGAAGAGGTGGTCTTCAAGGTATACCAACAACTTAATAAACTATCCCATTACAAGAATTTATGCATGATTACAGTGATGTAAGTGTATAAGTCTGGGGTGGTAGAGCCTAATCCACCAAAGACCTCTTTGAACTTTCTCATTAAGATACCTAAGCCACCAATACCTAAGCCCAAAGTGATGCCGATGGATGATCTAGAAAATTCTATTGTTGAGAATGCTGTGGACCTTGAGAGTTCACACTCAAGAGGTCATAAACGAATAAGAAGATGGCCTCCAAGTAGGAGGAAAAGGATAAAGAAAAATGGTTAAGTGTGATGATTAGGTCATTCTGCAACACTAAATAAGGCACTACATGAAAGGAACCCAAGTTAAGGTAGGTTTTATTTTTAGTATTCTAAGTTTTTACTTCACGTAGTTTTCTTTTTGTGTTGAATCATAGGTTAATGGGAAGTCTAAGTACCAAAAACCTAAGCTAAAGAGCATGGATAAGACTAGTGTGGGGTCCCCGAACCCTTTTGGTGTAAGAAAATGCTACAAATTTGGCCTATAGGCCTCAGGGAGTATTACTATCTCCACTCTTAAGTATACTTTGGGGACAAAGTAGAATTTTAAGTGTACGGTGGGAAAATTTCCATTAATTCAGGTGAAGAGATGTTGTAGGGTCTTGAGTCTTAGTTGTTTTTCTAGGTTTTGGGTAAATTTGAAAAAAATACAAAAAGATTTTCACTTTTTAGTTTTTAGTTTATTTGGGTTAGTCTAGTAGATGCACCCTTCACCCACCCCGTGGTTATTCTTTTTGGTTCTTTTCCATGGGGAAGCCCCTTGAACCCAGTATCCTTTTTCTTTTTAGGATTAAATTTTAAAATATTTTGTTTTAGGTAAGTGAGATATTCTTGTTGGTGTTATGTATTAGTACATGATGCAAGTGGGTTTGTATGTAAAGAGCATGTGGATTGTGTGAATTACTACTTTTTAGACTCTTGGGCTTATGATTATGACTCTTGTACATTGTTGGCTTAATGTTGAATTCATGCAATCATTTGGTTAAGAGTCTATGATGATCCTACTTTAGTTGAGCATGTTCCATGTGTGTGTGAGTTGCTTTATATTTCTTTTTGCATGTGATGTCTAGAACTTGCCTGTTGTGTGTGCAAAGTAAAATAAAGAGTGTGGTTTTAGGAGATGATATATGCATTTCTTTTGTAGCCATGTGTCATACCCTCTTTTATATACCCTTGTGCATAATCTTAGTTAGCCCTATTGAGCCTTTAGCTTGTTTTCTTTGGTAGCCTCATATGTAACCTGTATCCCTTCTTTGATTGACCTTAATTTATTCCAAAGCTCCTAAGAGCTTTAGTGTAATATTAATTGAGTTAAGGAGTTTGAAAAAATAAGAGGAAAAAAGTTAAAAGTGAATCCCCAAATTAATAGTTATTGGTGCGTACAATTGATGTGTTGTGGTTAGGAGTGAGAAATTTGAGCTGAAAATAAATCATGAATTAATAAATAATACTTCCTTCCATATTGTTTTTATGTGAGATTAATGAAATGGGGAAAAATAAAAAATATGTGTGAAGGTATATGAGGTGGGAGGTTGGTTGTTAGAGGTGAATTGAATGAAAAGTGTGATGTATTAAAGCACTTAGGGAAGATAGTTACTATTCTTGGCAAAACCAGTTCCTACCCATCCCTTAGCCTACATTACAACACTTAAAGATCATTTGATCTTGAGACTTAACATTCTAATATTAGTAGAGTACTACACTTAAGGAAAGCCTATGGTTCATCTTGTGTAACCTGTGAATTTGTTGAGAGAGTAAAGGTAATTTGATCCTTTTATCCATTCTGTGATAAATTGCATCTATGTGAGTAAGTATGGGTAACTCTTTTGTTTTTAGGGCACATGTTTAATGATATTTCGTGATCTGTATAATGTCTTTGATTAAGAAATATGTATGAGGTTTCCAACTTAGTGAGTCAATTCTTGAGGCTAGGATGTTTTGGAGTAGAATTCTTGATCTTTCAGTTTTATGTATAACATAGTTAATGTAAGACTTGCATTCTGTGTAGTCACTGTAGTGCTATCTTGAGTGTCTTGTCTATAGTATAAGTGTGGATTCTCCTCTGATTCTAATTCTTAGATTAAAGATCTATTCAAGGACGAACAATGCTTTAAGTGTGGGGTTGTGATCTGAGGTGGATTTATGCACCTCAGTTTTGTTATCCGGGATTATTTAGCTTAGTTTTGAAGACTTCTTGTGTGCTTAATGAGTGAATATTACATAATTCAGAATATAAGTGTTAAAGTACTTGATTACAATGTTTAAAGTGTTTTTCAAATAAGGTTGTAATTAATTTGGTCACTTAGAGTGAAAACAAGAAAACTAGTGTTACTAGCTCGAGCTATGTGTTGTTCTAGTTGATCTAGATGAATTCCAGTGTGTGTAATAAGTTCCTAATGGTATGATTGTGTAATTATGTAAGGAAAAACTTTAGAGTGCTTAAGAATCAATTTAATCAAGCCAAGAGTCAAAACAAAGTTAAAGATAAAAAGGAAAAAACTAGCATTCTTAGCTTAAATTTCTAGGTCACCGTCCTGAATGTTGTGTTGTTTTTAGATCAAATCCATGGTCTTTAATTAGGTCAAAATCACCAAATTTGACCTCCAGTAAATAGGACACTTGAACATAATTGTAAACACCTTAGACGGCTTTGAAACTTTGAGGGAGGATGGACAACACTACAACTAGGTTTTTTCTTCTTTTAATTTAGTTTGTTTATGAATTTTAACATATATTCTATCATTGCAATTACGGTTATGTCCATGAGCGGCTAAAAGACATTTTCCAGAGTTAAGGCCAAGAACATGATTACTCTTGTTATGAGTTGATTTGGTTTTGATTATTTATCATATTTAGTTTTTTGCTTATCCTTGTTATTACTATTTTGAGCATTCGCGACCCTTATAATACATCCATTGTCATCTTGTGAGCCCGGAAGGAGGAACAAGAGGATAGAACATGGGGTAACTAAAGTAGTATTATAATCTTCTATAGAATGAAGTTATGATTGCACTTAGGATAGGAATATACCTATGTGACCTATTTGGTTTATTACAGGATGAAATATGATAGCATTTAACTTAGTTCTCACATCCCCGCTAAACGATGTAGTTGTGGGTCTAAGTTAGATAGGTGATTAGAGGCTCGAAAGACCATAGTCGTAATATTAATCCCATGAATCAACAACTAGGATAAGTAACATAACAAATGTTGTTTAATAGTAGAGTATGATTGTTCGTAGAGCCTTAACCCTGGGTTTCTCCCATTTATTGTCCAAGAAGGTTTAATTTACCACATTGTTTACTTTACTTCTAGTTATATCTCTCAAATTCTCGTCGTTACATTTGTATTATCTTAATCTCAATAGTGAACTAGAATTGGATTTTTGTCAATTAAAGTTTCTGAGGGATCGATATTCGGCTTTATTTATGGCCACTGTATTACTTGGTGAGACCACGTACACTTGCTTGTACGCTTGGGTGCAACAGCTGGTGGAACCACCACCTAGGCATCGCTGCCATAGGTTGTGCCCCTAAATTAACACTAGCCGGTGTTGCTGCCTGAGCTCCTTCAATCTGTGGTCCACCCACTAACCACAATAACTATACCAATGTATCCAAGGAACCAAAGAATATATAAAATTAGGTAGAGCCTGGGATGCCCTTGGCCTAGCTACTGATGTGGAGGAATACCTTGAGCTCTCTCAGTCTTAGACGCTATAAAAATATCTGGAGATGGATCCATAGCCTGATCTAAAACTGGGGATGTTGCTCTATCCTTCCCCTGCCCTCTAAGTCGATCTCGACCCCTGGCCAGAACTCTAGTAGTGGGCTTAGGATCCTAATCCCCAGTTTCAAAACCTCACATCATAGCCATATATGTAAAGACTAAACCAATACAAATTAAGAACCAACTCAGACTACACGCAGAGAAAGGGATCAAGAAAATGATATTTTTCTGTAAAAATGCTCCATAACCTCCCTAATATAGGATACAGATGTCTCTGTACCGATCCGCGGGACTCTACTAAACATCGTCTCCAGTTCTAATAGTACCAGTGAAACCTAGGCTCTAATACTAAGCTATCACGACCCTATTTTGCAAGTTATGATAGTGCCTATCTTATCCTACCAGTAGGCTAACCAAGACATAGCCCAGAATAATAAGTAACTAGCTATCAGGCAGAAACCAAAAAAGATCATATATAATGATAACAGTAGTAATAATAAGTGAAAACTAGAAAGGAAACATATATAATATATCAAAAAAGAGAGAAGGAAAAAGGAGCAAATATATAAAAAAAATCCCTCCCAAGACCTAGTAAGGCCAGTACTAGAGCCACTACTAAAACATACCCTAAGTACTAGATAGAATCTATAATATACACAACCTATACGAGAAACCTCAAGTATAATAGACTAAACTGGAATAGATAGAGAAAGATCGTCCTCAGACGATAGTAAGCTTACCCTGCTCTAAATCAATACTAAAATTTATAGACCATGTTAAGTTCGACTGCTAGTACTCGGATCTGCATCAAGAAAATGATGTAGAAGTGTAGTATGAGTACCAAAGCAATGGTTACTCGGCAGGCATGAACGGTCGACTGATCTCAATATAGAAAAAGTATGACTAAAATGGGAGAGTGTAATATAAGTCAATGGTAAACTTGGATAGAAAGGTAAAAAACCATCGGGCTATGAAAATATGATAAAATAAATAAGTATAAGTGATACAGAAAGTTAAATAATGCAGTAATAAAAAGCATATCAAACATAACCTAACTGGGGCCCCATAAACCCGCTAGGCACACTGAAGAAGACAATTAAACCAATCGTGCCCTTATAAGTCGGTAGGACAATCAAGAAGTAATTTGAAGAAAATAAACATAAATAATCTATAACTAAACGAATCCAAATAAATCATTGTAGTCATCCAAATATGCAGATTAAACCAGCACCAATGGATAGTAATGAGAGGCTAGATGTCGAGCTCAAATAGGTAGTGGTGGATAATAACAAAAGGCCATATGCCGGATTCAAATTAGAAATAGTGGGTAATAACGAGAGGGCCACATGTAAGATATACAAAAAAACTCATAACCAGATATTGGACTCAATTCGAAACTCAAAGGAACCACAACTCCCAGAACAACAACAGTAATCAATACTAGAACTAACAAATCATCATAACCAGATGTCGGACTCAAACTGGAACTCATAGTAACCATACCCAATTGTAAAATTAAAATCCAAACCATAACATATCCAATGAAAAAGTAGTACAAAATTCATAATTAATGACAGAAATAAAGTATATGTTAAACTTAAACCCAAAATTAAAATATATTTAAATAACCATTTGCATATCTTGATAAAAAAGGTATGAATCCAAGGTTCCGTAACTTAATATCACTTCCTAAAGTGATAGATACTTTGTTATACTAAAATATGAGATATCAAAATTTACAAGAACGGGGTCCTAACCGGATAAATAAGGCATGACATATGTATTAAATTGTACGTAAACTATAAGTACTTGTCAAAATCTAGAAAAATAGTATACAATCACCATAAATAATCTTAATCTAAAGGTAGGGTAAGCCTAGCCTACCTGGAAGCCAAAGCTAAAATGTCTCTCTATGAAACCTCTAGACATTGTCCCGCTAGAACTTGAGTTTAATAAATATAGCAGTAAATTAAAATTTACTTTGTAATTGAATCAAGTATGAATGAAAATTCATTAATAGCAATTTTTTAAGAAAGGTCATAGGAACGGAACGTTAACACTTTAATATTGAATAAATTTTTGTGCATTTTATAAGAAAGTCTATCATTCTTAAAAGATGTGTTTGAATGGATTTATAATTATATAAGAAAGTTTATTTTTCTTAACACATATGATTGTTATGACTTTACATTATATTACTAACATAATGACACCACATAATTCAGTGTCCTTGTGCATAGATTCCACGTGTAGATGGGGTGGCAACACCAACCATTGTTCTCCGTTATAGTCATACTCGGGTATTGTATAGTATTGAAACATAGGGGGTGCACCACCAAATAAGGGACCAGGTCCCTCATATTCAGATATAGGCAATAAATTAGTAAAGCAGTAAGGAAATAAAACATTGCAGGAAAGTAAGGAGCATAATGATTTAACATAGAAACCTCCTTCCTCAAGGGAGGAAAAACTATGGCTTTCCCTCACAAGCACTAAAGAATCCACTATAACCAAAATCATGATACAGACTACATTGGAACATAACTCTGAGATCCACTAATTTGTAACAACTCTATTACAAACTCTCCTTGACCACTCCGTCAAGATCTCTTCTAAATATTGATTAACTCTGACCAATATCAACTCAAGTAACTCTACCTAAGCACTCTACAGACATAAATAAAATCATTACTCTTATAAGATGAGTAATTCGATTACAGACCAATACTTGACTCAAGAACAATTACTCTCTCAGTGGAACAGAAACTTAAAACATGAGCAATATTGTGTTTTATCCATTTTCTTCTTAAATAACCAAATTGAAAAAACTATTGAATTGAGAAACATTATTTTCTAATTATAAAAGGATAATGATTAAGGTAGAATATCCATTGGCCCACGTGTCCTGATTGGTACCCAGCTCATTTGCGCAATTTATTACACTAACATGCAAACCTTTGCAGAAATGTCATAGCTATATCTTTTCATAAAGTCCTAAGGACCTAGTCCTTTATTGTAAGTTGATCATTATCAAAACAAGATATAGAAATTTTCCCCTTTTTTAATGATGACAAACCATAGATTTTGGAGTATAAAACTTTACTTAGATCATTCAATCAGTGTGATCACCACTACTATCAGTTAATGTTCCCTTATCACTATGCACCATGCTTCCCCCTATTAATATACCAACATCATTTTCTACTTCCCCTGTCACTCTACTAACATGCTTCTCCTTTTCAATAATATGTAATTCAACACATCATTCAACATATATGCCTACCTACCAAATAAATTTAGTATTCCCCCTTTTGAAATCATTGAAAAGTAAGAAAAGTAAACCAAGAGTAAAATAAGAACAATCCAGTTAACTCATAGCCACTTTCATAAGTACCCATTGTATTTGATGAGGTAGTTAGGGTACTTCCATAACTCATAGTAGTCATCATCAGTTTGTCTTCAGAAAAGACCGATATGAAGTAAAATTCCCTAACTACCTCATCAAATATAATGGGAATGGTCATTTTCATAAGATAGAGCCATCTTTGATGTTTAACAAGTTCAATTAATTCCATCAAGCCTGATTTTTTTAATACACTTGAGTCAAAAACTCTCCTAGTCAGTACTTTTTGATTTCTCAAGAACCTGTTTCTAACTTCCTTAGGCACAAGCTTTTTTTTTTTCCTCCTATTTTCTTCTGTTAAAAGCACTGATAGATTTTGTTTTAATAATTTCCTTGTTGGGACTAGGGTCCTCTGAAGTCTTGCTTCATAGTAGGACTTCTAGATTTCACACCAAAACTTTTTGTTTTCATACTGACATATTGTGTCTTGGGACCAAACAGACTCTCTTTTGGGTTCTTTAATAGAAAAATGTGATTTTCAATAACCCAATCATCACTTATCATTACACTACCAAAAGGATTATGTGTTTTCAGGGATAAATTTTCATCAATGAGTTGAGTGAAGAAGGATTCTATCTTTGAAGAGATAGGATGAATTACCTTGGTTAAATCTTTGAAGGAAGGGAGATTTTCAGACAACACAACTTTGGGAAGGATATCAACCTTAATTTGATATCTAATTTAGAAGAAGGATAATAAAAGGCTCTATTTTTAGGAATTTCATTTATTTGATGTTAATTCAAAGAGGTAGTTGTGAAGACTAGCTCAGTCAATATTGTTTTGATAAGGATATGAAAGATGAGTGGGCTTAGAGCCTTGAAGAAGGTTTGAGAGATGATTTTTATCTACACTAAATTTTGAGGACATGACTATTTTAATAAAGTAGTTTTCTGAAAGGATTGGAGAATTTTTTAGGGGAATTCTAAGTCCTTTGTGGGGTTTTAGAATAATGAATTGTCTGACATTTGAACACCTGTCCCCTCCCCTCCCCCCTCCCTTTAAAAAAAAAGACTATGGGACTTAGGCTATTTAAGATTAGGTACTCCTTTAAAAGAAAATAGAACACAGATCATGAAAAGAAATTAGGGGAACTAATTTGCATAAGGATAAACTTTTGAAAGAATGAGATGAGATTGATTTCAATTTTAAGGTGACTCATCTTTCTTTTTAGTATAATACAATTTTATGACACATATATAGAAGATGTGACTTATTCTAATAGAACAAAAAAATGCACATTCACGATACTAACCTAAGAGATGGGACCATGTTCCTCTCTTTCTTGAGTGAATCCTTAAATTTGTATTTGTCTTAATTGTTCTCTTTTAGTCCCATAAATATATACCTGTAAAGGTATGGTACTGAGTTAGACCAATAGGTACATATTTTATCAAGGATACCTGTCTCCTGATCATAGCCAATTTTATGGAGAAAAACTGATTCATCTAGTAAGTCAGGTTATTTTAATCAACCCCAGCCTCAACCTATTCTTCACAAATTGTTCCTTCTGAAGAGCCTTAGTAAATATGTCTGCTATCTGATCCTCAATCTTGAAAAACTTCATGCAAATAGATCCATTTTCAACATTGTCTCTAAGAAAATAATGTCTTACATCAATATGCTTGGTCCTTTTATGTTGCGCTGGATTATTATTCATGTTAAGAGCACTTATATTGTCACACATTAGAGGTATAGTATATGAGACAGTCCCAAAATTCTTTAGTTCCTGTTTAATCCATAACAATTGAGCACAAAAAAAAGTTGTAGCCATATACGCAACTTCAACATTAGATTAAGAAATTCTACTTCTTAGAATCCCGAGAGATTAAAGAAGAACAAAGATAATGATCCATTGCTGAGGTGGTTTTTCTATCCACCAAATCTCTAGTGTAATGAACATTTGCATATCCTATTAGATCAAAACTATCTTCAGATGGATAGTACAGGACCAGGTCCCCTATCCCTTTCAGATACTTGAGAATTCTTTTTGTAACTTTCAAATGAAACTTCTTTGGGCAAGCCTAAAATCTGGATCACATTGCCACACTGAATACAATATCTAGCCTACTTGTACTGAGATATAGTAAGGATCCAATAATCCCTCTATACATGGTTTAATTAACTGATGGAAAAGGTTTATCATTATCTATCTTTGAACTAGTTCTAATTGGAGTTTAAATTGGCTTGGCATCTTCCATGTTGTATTTCTTCAGTATCTCCTTGATATGCTTATATTGATAAATCATTGTCCCTTAAGAAGTTTGCTTGAACTATAGTCCTAGAAGAAACTTAATTCACCCATTATGCTTATTTTAAATTCACTCCCCATTAGCTTTACAAACTCTTCACATAGTGATTTAGAAGTATCTCTAAAGATTATATCATCAACATATATCTGAACAATTAGAAAGTTGCTACCTTTGGGCCTTAAAAAAGAGTATTGTCAATTTTCCCTCTTTTAAAGCCATTTTCCAGAAGAAACTTTGAGAGTCTCTCATACCAAGCCCTTGGTTCTTTCTTCAAACCATAAAAAGCTTTATCTAATGTAAGCACATGATGTGGAAAATCTGCATCTTTAAAAAATAGAGGTTTCTTAACATAGACTTCTTTCTTCAAGCTTCCATTCAGAAAAGAACTTTTAACATCCACTTGGAAGAGTTTGAACCCTATGCATGCAGCAAATGTAATAAGAATTTTGATAGCCTTTATCCTTGCTACAGGGGAATATGTCTCATCATAATCAATTCCTTCTTCCTCGATATAAACTTGGACAACTAGTATTGCTTTATTTTTATTAATAAATCCATGCTCATCCTACTAGTTTTTGTACACCCATTTGATTTTAATAATTATTTTGTCAATAGGTCTAAGGACCAGGTGCCAGTCTTCATTCTAATTATTAAAGATCTTTCAACATTACATTGATCCAGTCAGCATCTTTCAAAGCCGTTTTCATATTTTTAGGCCCAATTTGAGACAAGAATGCTGAGAATGCCATGAAATTTTAGGCTTGATCTCTCATTTAGACTCCAAATTCCAAAGGTGTAGTCATATTCTCAAGTGGGTGAAAAGATTATTGACTCTAGTTTGATCTTCTGAGATGAGTTCCATTGGGACCAAGTACCTAAGGTGTTTGACTAAACCCTGCTTGATGTTCTTCAATAGGATTAGGGGTTTGTAACTAAGATCCTAGAACACTATCATCTTCAACCATTCCCAACTGCATCATTTGGTCCTTAACCTTCATATTCAGCAATATCATTCCTTTGAAGGAATGAGGTCTTTAGTATCAGAATCTTCATCATCACCTAAATTCACTACTATTCCAAAATCATCAAAGACCACATGTATATTTTCTTCCACACACAGAGTTTCTTAATTGAAAACTCTATATGCTTTGCTTATGGGGGAATAGCCCAAGAATGTTGCTTCATCACTTTTGTAGTCAAACTTTCCTAGTTAATTTTGTGATTATTTAGCACAAACCACTTACACCCAAAAGGTCTGGGGTAATCAAGCTTAGATTTTCTATTGAACTAAAGCTCATATGGGGTATTGTTTTGGGGAAATCTAATTAAACACCTATTTGTCACATAACAGGCAGTATTTACAACTTCACCCTAAAAGCTCTTTGGAAGAACATTGTCAATCAGCATGGTCCTAGCAATCTCTATGAGGGTTTTGTTCTTTCTTTTGACAACTCCATTTTGTTGAGGAGAGCTCAAAGTAGAGAAGTTGTGACTGATTCCATATTAAGAACAAAATCTTGCAACTTAGGAGTTCTTAAATTCAGTTCTATGTTCAGATCTAAGTTCAACAATTTTACAATTATGCTTCATTTGAATTTTCATGGCAAAATTTACCAGAACCTCATAGGTTTCATCCTTGGTTCTCAAGAACTTTATCCAGGTGAACCTAGAAATAATGACAAATGCATGCTTTTTTTCTCATTTGCTTTGGACTTTAATAGGTCCACATAGATCGATATGCAGCAACTCAAGAACTTAAAGGAGCAGCTAGTTTGTTTACCCTAACACAAGTATCACAAATCATTTTTCTGGAAATTTCATCTTTGGCATGCCCTAGACCAGGTCCTTTGAAATTAACTTGTTTAGCAAAGAGAAACTTACATGTCCCAGCCTTTTGTGCTATAGATCAGTATCTTCACTTTAAACACTTAAGAAAGTTAATTCCCCATCAGTTACATACTTTAAATCATCCACATACATGTTTTAAAACCTATTGGCTTTGAGAATAACTCTCCCAGACTTCAAGCTTGACACATCACATCCATTAAATAAAAACCTCACCTTATTACTTTGTGACAGATTTGAGAAATACTTAGAAGACTATACTTGAGCCATTCACATAGTACACATGTTCTATTACTTGATCAGGTGATTTTCCAATCTTTCCCACACCACGGATATAGCCCTTTTTACTATTTCCAAGAGAGTCACCTCCACCTTGAAGTGTCTTTAGAGAGAGAAAGCAGTCGGTCCTTCCAGTCATATGCTTTGATTATCCACTATCCATAAACTAGTTCTGAATGCATTCCCTTTCTCCTACCTGTAATTAGAATTATTTGTTAGATTTGAGAACCCACTTGAGTTTGAGTTCCCAAAATGAAGATAATGGTATGATTAAATCATACTTTGACCATCTAGGTAGAGAGTTCTTCTTCATATTTTTCAAGAGTATGGAACCCTTAGTGTAACAATTTTAATACTTAATATAACTAGCACTACTCATTATAGCTCTAAGAAAATATTTATAGTTTTTTTCAAGTTCCCATCTCTTCTATAATGAATACATAGAGGTTTGTGGACTTTGTTTCTAACACCATACATATCTTTCCCTTGAAACCCAAGTGATAGGGTTTTACACTGATATCTAAGTCCTTTACCATTATAGATATCCTGACCAGTTAAATTAAAAAGGATTTGTGAGTGTGTTCCCCTTTAGTGAATTGGTAAGTTCTTCTCTTATATAGACCAAGTCCCTTTCTAGTTCCTCATTCTTATTGAGTGTAGTCGTGAGTTTCTTTTGAGAATCCCTCAATTTTTCATCAATCTTAATTTGAAGCCTTAGGTCTTCTTTCTTCCCTTTACCATCAGAATCATCCGCTTTCTTCAGTTGATTTATTAGACCCAGATTTTTATATTTTAACTTAGTGAACTATTCCTCTATTTCATATATCTGGAGAGTTAAGGTGATTAATTTATGTTGTTGATTTTCTTTCTCTTCTAACATATTTTTCTCAGCAATCAATTCACAAACATAATCATTCAATACATTTGAAAGCTTCTTTATCTTTCTAGCAGAGTAGTTATCTAAATTTTCTTTAATGTTAGAAATAGTTACCTTATTTTCTTATTCGTCTTCAGTGTTTGAGAAAACAAGGATTCAAAGGTGATATTTTCATCCTCCGCTGCCAGCGTAGAAATATCTCCTAGTTTTTAATCCTTCTCAAATTCACTGAAGTAATCTACCCAGATAGCTAATGCCTTTTTCACTGCATAATCAGTTACAACCTTTCTCTTGACTTTTCAGGGACCTGATCCTTCTTCTTTCCTTTATCACCTTCTGCCTCTAGATATTCTTGATAACCCAATTTGTGAATTAGGCAATCTTTGATGAAATGCCCAAGTTTTCCACATTTGTGGCAAACTTTAATTGTACCTCCCTTTTTGTTGCTACTTCCTCTTCCTTGAATCTAACCACTTTTGTTCATTGCACTAACAAACCTTTTTTCAAATAGACAGCATCAATGTCTTCCTTACTTGAATCAGACTTTAAAGCCTTCAATGCCATAGATTTTTCTATTTTTGCTTCCTTCTTGTTTTGCCCTTGCTACTTCTTGAGCCTATGAGGGTTCAAATTACTAATAAGTTCATCCGTTGTGAGAGTTTTCAGGTTTCCTGCCTCAGTGATAGCATCTAATTTGCTTTCCCAGGATTTAGAACTAACAAAATTTTTATCACTTGTTTACACATAGGAATAACTTCTCCAAAGTAGGGCAACTCATTGGTAATTGAAGTGAATCTAGTACACATCTCTTGGATAGTTTCTCCTCTTTTATGGTGAAGGTTTCATATTGAGTAGTCGGTATATTAACTTTTGAATCCTTAACATCAATGGTTCCTTTATGAGCAGTCCTCAATTAATTCTAGATTTCCTTAGCATTTTTACAAGCTAAAATCCTATTATATTCATCAGTTCCTATGTCATAGACAACCAATTTCTTTATCCTGTAATTCTTCTCAACTTTCTTTCAATCTTTATCATCAAACTCTCTCCGGGTTTTGACAACCATCCTTGTTATATCTCCTTCTTTGACCTCTCTAATTGGAACATAATGACCATCAACTATTACATCCATAAATTCACTATCCTCAGTCATAATGAAGTCATATATCCTGGTTTTTCACCACCCATAGTACTATCTATTAAAGCGGGATAGTCCAGTGGTAGATTGCCCTTCTTCCAGATTAGGTGGAGTAACCATGACCAATAAATCACTCTAGGTATGAACCTTTTAGAGTGTCCTTGCACTGATACCAATTGTGAAACATAGGGAGTGCACCACCTTATAAGGGACTAGGACCCTCAGAGTCACATACAGGCAATAAAGCAGTAAAGTAGTAAGAAAATAAAACTTTGCTGGTAAAGAACATAATGATTTAACATGGAAACCTCCTTATTCAAGAGATAAAAAATCATGGATTTCCCTCACAAGCACTTAAGAATCCACTATATTCAAACTCATGATTACAGACTCCATTGGAACTTAACTCTAAGCTCCACTATTTTTTAACAACTTTATTACAAACTCACTTTGACAACTCTATCAAGATATCTTCTCAATACTGATTAAATCTAACCAATGTCAACTCAGGTAACTCTACCTAAGCACTCTACATACATAAGTAAAATATTACTCTTATAAGGCAAGTAATTTATTATAGACCAACACTTGACTCAACAACAATTACTCTCTCAGCATACAGAAACTTGAAACTTGAGCAATATTAAGTTTCCGCCATTTTTCTTCTTGAATAACCAAATTGCAAAATCTATCAAACTGAGAAGAATTCTTTTCTATGTATAGAAGGATGGTGATTTGGTTAGAATTTTGATTGGGTCAGGTTTCCTGATTGGTACATAGCTCACATACGCAGTTTGTTACACTAACAGACAAAACTGCACAAACATATGACAACTGTATGTTTTTATGAAGGTTCCTTGTTGTCAACTGATCATCATCAAAATAAGATATAGCACATAGATTCATGGTAAGATAAATATAATATTTTGAATATACCATAATTAATAGAAAATTATTTCTAATAAAATTTTTATTTATATAATAATATTATTTTAATATTTTTAAATTTACTATCTCAGCTTAGAATATTAATAGACCATAAAAGTTATTATAAAGTAACATAAATATAGCATAACTTAAAGAATTATCACTATCAAAAATATCTTAGAAGGATAATAAATTGTATTTCTACCAAATGCCAATTTAAATTAAATATTCCACAATATATTTTGATATCACTAAAATTTACAAACAAACTTCCAAAAATTGAACTATCAGCTCCAGTAAGTCATAAATAACTTGGGTGGTTATAGAAAAGCTCTAGATACGGAAATGTATGAAAACAAGTTAAATTACCATGAGGGTCATTACAAAATTTTAGTTATGCTTTAAAGATTGGGACAGAAGAAGTGGGGATGACAATGGGAAGGTGCGAGTGTGGGACGAGCTGGGGCAAGGTGGATATGGATTTATGTAGATTCTGGTGGATTGAAACTATTTTAAAAGAATTTAGTGTGGGTTGTGGGTTACGGTTCCCTCTTTTCACTCTATGGAACTGACACTTGAGAAAAACTTAATCTTTTGCTCAAAATACAAAAGAAATTCTAGTTGTATTTTTTTAGGAATTAAGGAAAGTTAATATAACAAATTAAATATAGAACTAAAGCATTCTAAAGATATATTAATTATTTAGAATTTGCTTGGAACTGTAGAAAGGAAATCGATAGTTGTGTTGAATATTAGGGTGGTTAGTAAAACAGTACTATTGTTATGATCAAGTGAACTTACAGTATTAGATACTTGCATTAAGAAACAAAACATACAAAGGAGGAAGGTTCTTAATGAGCTCTTGGACTTGAAAAGTTAGTAATTTTTTGTTTCTACATATTATAGTGATTATTATGATCATTTCTTCCCTCTATTAAGATTTCATATTGAAAATTGATATACGTTATTTAGGAGAAGAGAAAATAGTCTATTACCCCTTGAATCTTTATCCGAAATCCCAATACACACTCAACCTTCTTGGGGGTCCTATTACCTCCTTTAACTATTTAAAAATAAAATTATTATCCACTTAAAAACTCACATGAAGATATGTATTGACAAGTGATCAATACACAACTTTTATGTAATACCATGTAATATCAACGTGCTATTATATTTTTATAGCAAAAAATAATTATTTTTTCTTAGTATATCTCTTCTCTCTTTTTTCCTCTTCCCTTTTCTATTTTTCTTTCTTGTTTTATTTTTCCTTTTCTTTGTAACTTTCTTACTTTTCATTTTTTGATGATCGGAGAGACACCAAGAAGGTAAAGAAGATGGCACCAAATAAGCATCATTTTAATTTCAAACGTCAGATTTATGATTTGTATGGTGAGGGAGAATTGAAAACTATTTGCTATAAAATTTTTTGGTGTATAAAATTTGGGGAATGGAGGAGGTGAGTTGAGAAGGGCGATGTCGGTGGAGAATGTATTATTGTGTAGTTTTAAGGATTTATATAAAGGAGTGAAGATGATGATAAAGATTTTTAGGACTGTTGGAATTTATTTAATCTCAATCTTTACCGTTCTTGTTAATTTTATTTTAGATTTGCTTATCCTTTTAGTTTCTTGATAAAAGCTACAAATTTTTTTCTTTATATTGAATTTTGAATTTTCTTTTTCAAAATTGAATAAATGATTTTTTTTGTGGGTCTTGTGCTTGAGGGAATCAATGAAATTGGAACACAAAAAGAGATTCATTGGAGATGAGAAAGATGAGAGATTGGTGTTGGATGTCATTGATGAGTTCTTGAAGTTTTTTTTTTGTGAGAATGATGATGATGATGATGATGATTCAGAAGAAGAAGAAGAAGAGGAAGAGGAAGAGCAAGAGCAAGAGCAAGAGCAAGAGCAAGAGGAAGAGGAAGAGGAAGAGGAAGAGAAAGCAGGGGAAGAAGAAGAATAAGAAGAAGCAGAAGAAGAAAAAGCAGAAGCAGAAGAAGAAACAAAAGAAGAAGTAGAAGAAGAAGAAGAAGAGGAAGAAGAAGAAGAAGAAGAAGAGGAAGAGGAAGAGGAAGAGGAAGAGGAAGAGGAAGAGGAAGAGGAAGAGGAAGAGGAAGAAGAATAAGAAGAAGCAGAAGAAGAAAAAGCAGAAGTAGAAGAAGAAACAAAAGAAGAAGTAGTAGAAGAAGAAGAAGAAGAAGTAGAAGAAGAAGAAGAAGAAGAAGAAGAAGCAGAAGAAGAAGCAGAAGAAGAAGCAGAAGAAGAAGAAGAAGAAGAAGAAGAAGAAGAAGAAGAAGAAGAAGAAAGATAATGAATAAATAAAAATAATACTTAAAATTATATATATACACATATATATATGTAAAGAAATATTAAAAATAAAATTTTAATATATTCTATTCGTGCTCACTCTCTCAGAGAGAGTGAAATGCATTCACTTTATCACCTCAGCATTTAGGGAGAAAATAATTTCATTTTTAAATAGTTTAGGGGGGTGATAGGACCCTCCTGAAGGTTGAACGTGTAGTTAGAATTTTGGATAAAGATTGGAGGGATAATAGATCATTTTCTCTTTAGGAGAATACTACTATACTCCTTTAGGTAATATTCGAATATTTTGTTGCATTAAAATTATTAGCATTGTCAATCAAAAGTAAATTAAAGTTTTGGTACCAAATGAGATACTCATAAATCTGGTTGACCGTAAGTCCAAAATATATAGATTTGTAAAGGTTTTTCATCCTTCATCCTCACAAGGTACATTGTTTTCTTTATCTTACCATATATATTGATTTATTTATTTTAGTTATATGAACTAAACTGAGACCTCTTTGTTAATGGATAATTTCTTTAGGATACTTTCTTTTGGTGATATAAAATTTTCAAAGCACTACGTCAGAACTTTGGACAATGAAAAATAAATGAAACAAAACTAAGGAGAAAGAATGGAAATTGTCTAGGAGATTGAAGGAAAATGGAAAAAGAAACTGAACATAAGCTTTATTTGTGAAACAAAAATACTCCCTCCATTTTTTTTAATTTGTTCTTTTTGTGATGTGTTTATATTCTTTTTTTAGTAATCCTTTAATATTTTAAGAATAATTTGATCAATATCTTCCTATTATACCCTTGTTGGAATTATCAAGATCATTAATTGAGAATTTCTATTTCAATATATGTAATTACTAATTAGGAAGAGGTATATAATTAATTAAGGGTATATTGGTACATACATTTAATTTTCTAGGAGTGAGAACTTTATTAAGGGGTGTGTCCAACCTAAAAGAAACAAATAAAAAGGAATGGAGGGAGTAACTTTTTAAATACAGAAATACAACAAGAGTAATAATATAAATTAATTAATATAATTTTATAGGATAATGATTTTTTTCATTTTATGAATATCATATTTTACTATCTAATGCACTCTTTCTTTTAAAAAAACAGGATAAAACTAAAAAGCTGTGTGTGGCAGGTCTATGTATAGTGGGATGGGATGGGGTGGGATGAGATGAGATATGATGGGATAAGTTAAAGATAAAAATATTTTTTAGGGTGGTGTGGGGGTGGGGGGTGGGTTTAAGTTTAGAGAACAAAATGAATTCTTAGACGTATACTAGGATTGTAGCTTTAGTCAAATGTGTGTTTAGGGGAAAATGACGAGGAGACTAAACCTACAAAAAAATAAGTCATTGACAAAACCTATGTACCTCGGTAATTAATTATTTTCCAAAGAATAAATTATGTGTTTAGGAGAAAAATAAAAAAGATAGTACTAAACCTAGAAAAAACAAGCGATTGACGAAATTTATGTGCGTCAGTTAGTAATTATGATTCGAAGCATATATCATGTATTTAGAATAAAATGAGAAGGATTAAACCAGAAAAAATAAGTCATTGACAAAACCTATTTGTGTCAGTAATTAATTATGATTCGAAGCATATACCATGTGTTTAGGAAAAATGACAAGGATACTAAACATACAAAATAATAAGTCATTGAAATTTATACTTTTTAGAAATTTGATTAGAAGCATATATCATGTATTTAGGAAAAAACAACAAGGATAATAAACATATAAAAAAATAAGTCATTGAAATCACTGCTTGTTAGTAAATTATGATTAGAAGTATATACCACGTATTTCAAGAAAAACAACAAAGATACTAAACCTACAAAAAAAATAAGTCATTGAAAAATCTATGCTTGTCAGTTACTTGTGATTAGAAACATATACCATGTGTTTTGGGGAAAACTATAAGGATACTAAACCTACAAAAAAAAAGTCATTAAAACCTATGTTTGTTAGTTAATTATGATAGGTGTAATAGATGTAAGTAACAATAATATGAATTCTTACATATCTACTGTTATTGTAGCTTTAATCATACATATCATGTATTAGACAAGGATACAAAGCCAAAAAAAATAAATCATTGAAATCTATGCTTGTTAGTTAATAATAATAGGTGTAGGTAACAACAAATTAGAAGCATAACAAAATGTCATGAACCCCTTGTAACTAGTATAGACCAGCTTTAGTCACAATTTACTTGTTTATGATGCAAGAGGGCAAATTTATCATTTTAAACTAGTTAAATGTGATTCAAGATTGTCAATTAACTTGTAGTGTTATGCTTCTAACTAACTGACAATCATAGGTTTTACATTTAAGTACCACTATACTGTCATATTTTCCTAAATCCATGGTATTTTCGTGATATTATGACTAATGCAAAAATAGTAATGTATGTTTAAGAATTCAATAAAAAATATGAGAATTTAGATTCTCTTATTTTGCCGTTTATAAAATACCTTTCTTCCTCATACAACTCGCTTCTTTGTTGATTTCATATTTCCTCCAGTCCTTTTTCAATAGTTATGCTTATTAATTAAAGTTGATTTAAAATACTAGCCAGTTTAAAAAATTAAGATATAAACTAATTATTTATTTATAATTTTACTTACTAGTAAAGGTAGTATAAAGGAGAAGGATATTAAATTAAAATAAATGAATAAATAAGAATAATTTTAAGAAAACTATGAAAATCGAAAAAGAAATACAAAACTAAAAAAAAAAGAATGGAAATTGTCCAGAAGATTGAGGGAAAATGGAAAAGAAACTAAATATAAGCTTCGATTGTCAAAGAAAATAACTTTTTTTAAAATAAAGAGATACAATTATAGTAACAATATAAATTAATTAATATAATTTAGCAGGACAATGAATTTCTCTTTTAATGAATATCATATGTTACTGTCAAATTACATTTTGCAAAGATAAAACTAAACATTTATGTGGGGTGAGTCTATATTATGATCCGAGCCTACCTCCTAGTCATAATACGGTGCCTAAGGTCACAAGTGACCCCAAGCTAACTCATGATCTGGCATGCATTATGATATAGAAGAAAATTAATAATATATTGGGCAGAAGTTGATTGAAATAACTGGTGAAATCATAATACTTAATACTGAGTATCGACCAAAACTGGAAATAGAACTGTCTGACAACCAATCATGCTGAAAATCTAAATATTTATCTGAAAGCCTTGGGACAAACCCCCAACTAAATTCAACTGACTAAAACTAAAGGAAGACTGAAAGAAAAAAATATATGATAGCTAGCCCTCGCATTATGAGGACTCACCAATGACTATTGCCAAGTTGTACTGAAACGTGCTAAGTGGCACTCCGGTACTGAGTATCCGAACCTATATTATAAAAAAAATATAGCGTAGAAAAGTATGTGATTAGTACTTTGAATGTATTGAGTATGTGAAATGAAAAACTAACTAGGCAATCTGAACATGAATACATGAGATATAATAATTTGAAAGCAAGACCAAGCATGTAAATGTACTTGTATAAAACTGAATATCTGAATAACTAAATATGAGGTCATGGATATCTGAACTGAAACATAAGATGAACTTAAACTGAGGACTGTGGAAGCTAATAAAACTGGCATACCCCAACCTGAGAAAATCAGGGTCCAACTTGTAACACCAGTTGTAAGGGTATTAGTACCTTTTTAGGGGTACCAAATTCTACTAGTGGTTTCAGTCCTCAACTGACTGGTAAGACTTCATCCATGCGTTCACTCGGTTCTAAGTACTACGCCCAACAAAGTGACACTGAAAATTAACTTAATTACTAATCATAATTACATCCTAAAAAATATTCATAATGGATAATGTTAAGTGCTCAAGACAAGTAAACTAATTTATGCATGATTCCCTAGGTATCGGATGTTCATAACCCACCAACACTGACTAATGTAATTGAACATGATAATAGTAAAAACTGATCATATTATGGAATTTTATATTTTAAGCCAAAATCTCAATGATACATCATAGCAAGGAATTTCATAATTCTTGGATATGGAAGATGTCATTCTCATCGAGGATATGGAAGATGTCATTCTCATAAAAAAACATGTACTCATGGTTAAGTTACAACAATAATTAAAGAAATTAAGGAAAATTCATATTTGACCTGGAACCCAAAACGTGAAGGAAAGTTTGACTAGAGAATAAAGAAGCTTTTGGGACTAAATTGGTAGAAGAAACCCATTAATGAAATTCCATATATCTGAAATGGAAGACTTGGAGAAATCTTTGGAATTGAGCTTGAGATGGAGAAACCATAGCTTGCTTCGGAGATTAGAGAATCGATTCTTTTTTAGTTGTGGATTGATTTTAAGAGAATGGTGAATTTGGGAAAATTTGGGCTTGTATACCCCTTGTAGAAGCCTAATCAACATGGTTTAGGAGTTAATAGAATGGGAAAAGTCTAAATAGTCCTTTTTAAAATGTTCAGGAAATTCTGAGAAAAAGTCATCGTGGCTCATAATGTCAGGTCATGAGTCGTGGCCTAAGTCATGACCAGAGGATAGAGGATATAAGCTTTGGGAACTTTCTGTTATGGCAATGAAATCCCCCAAGATGACTTGTTAGGTTTGATAACAATTTGTTAGATGGAGCAATTATCAAGAACAAGTAATTTTTAGTTTCTGCCTGTGGTGATAATGGGTCCACCTAATGACTCGTTGGGACTGATAATGAGTCATTGGCTGGACTCGTCACCACTTTGCTGAATTAATTAATCATTTACTGCCATGGAAATGAGTCTAGGCCACAATTCATTATGTTTGGTAATGGGTCATTACCATTAGCAATTTGATAGTGCCTCAGAAAAAATGCCATAAATTTTGCCATGATATTGGATAAAGGCAAGGAAGGTAGTGTTTCAAAGGTAATTTAATGGCCTGCCTTATGGTGAGTCTTGAGATAAAATACTTGGGTATTTTAATTTCTCTTCCTTGGGATCATTCTTCCCCAAATGAAAATAACTAAGCTAAATCATTAGGGGGAAATCTCAAATTTTGCACTGAATATTTATAAGCTGAACCGTGAGTTAATATCTGAATCTGTAACTGATAAATGGACTAAACTAAACTCATGAATGGATACTATGACACAAAATTTGTTGGACTGCTTGAGATAGAAATAAAAGAATGAATTAATTAATTAATAAGGGAAACTATTATCTTAAGCTGGAACTGGGTTTGAAGAGAAAAGGTGAGGGTACTTGGCTAGCATATCTACCACTTATTCTGATGTAGCTTCATCGACTAACTGATTTCTCCATAGAACTTTTACCAAAGTTACCCTATTGAGTCGGGCGACCTGCTGGAACTGCTGAAGAGTTAGTCTGACTCTACTGATGAATATCTTTTCCCTTTTGTGCATCCTCTGGGCATTCCATTACTCTGTGACCAAACTTTCCACACCCAAAACAAGCATCACTACCATCCATGCACTCACCCTTGAGGTTCCTACCACACTTCTTACAAATTGAGTTTGTGTGACCACTATTCACACTATCCTAAGACTTAGAGACTGGTGATCTATCATAATTTTCTTGTCTGAACTTACGCACCAGAGAACTAGCAGATAATAGAATTTCAACCATCATACCTCATCTAAGAGAAATTAAAGCTGCCGATTCTGGACCTAATATTCATATTCCCCCGTTCATTCTCTTTAGTATTCTTCTCTTCAATCTGTTGAGCATTAGAGATGTCCATCCCCTTAACCAACATTGTGTCCTATACTCTTTGATAACATCCTCAGAAATGCCAGATACAAACTTACTCATTCAGGCACTAGAATCAGCCACCATAGTCAGAGCATACCTCCCCAACTAAGTAAACTTAAGTGAATACTCCTTCACACTCATATTGCCCTGCTTCAAGTTGATGAACTCTTTTACCTTGGCTTTTCTTAACTCAAGTGAGAAGAACCTATCCAGAAATGTTATAACAAACTTATCTCATTCTATTGGCCCTGCATCTGCCTATCTATCTTTCTTCCATTACTTAATACAATTATTAGCCACTCCTTGCAATTGGTAAGCAGCCAAGTCATCACTCTCAGTAGAAGTTACACCCATAATATCAGTTACTTTCAAAACACTGTTTAAGAATTACTATGGATCCTCTTTCGTCTTGGACTCAAAGAATACTAGAGGATTCATCCGAGCAAAGTCCCAGATTCTAGTAGTTGTCTTATTCACTTCTGGGTTGGTTGGGTAAACAGCCAACTGATTATTCTGAGAATTCATAGAATGGGCTAGGGCTGAAAAAGCAGTCCTGAATTTAGTATAAGAGAACTGCTCATTCAGAGGGTCTTTAGGGACTAGTAATGGTGTTTGTTGGTTCCTATTTCTTTTTCTGTTGGTTCTTTTAGGAGGCATTTTCTATAAATGGATAGAGGATAAATAAGGATAATAATTTTAATATAGTTTATGCTCTATCGCATGACATGTCTTATGAAATAAGTAAGACTTTTCTAAAATGTTTCATAGCCTCTTGCTCATAAGTGTGGCACACTTCACATCCATGAACAAGACTCTACTCAACACAACTTTTAGAAACCCTAGGACACTTTAAACCTTCTGCTCTAATACAAATTTTATCAAAACCCAAGACTACCCCCAATTGTAACACAGTGCCTAAGGTTATAGTGACCCTAATCTAACCCATGGCCTGACATGCATTAGGATACTAAAGAAATTAACTATATATTGGGTAAAAGTTAATTGAAATAACTGGTGAAAATTATAATAATGTTAAACTGAGTATCGATTAAAATTGGAAATAGATTTGTCTGATAGCTAATCATGCTAAAAATCTAAACATTTATCTGAAAGTCTTTAAATAATAATGAGTTGTTGGTACAAGTCCCCAACTGACTTAAATGAAAGGTAGACTAAAAGAAAATAAATATCTAATAAATATCCCTTACATAATAAGGACTTACCAATGACTGCAAATGAGTGATACAAAAACGTGCTAAGTACGGCCCGGGTACTAAGTGTTCGAACCTATATTATAAAACAATATAGTGCAGAAAAGTATGTGATCAGTACTTTAAATGTACTGAGTATGTGAGGGTATGTACATATACTTTTGTAAAACTAAATATCTAAATAACTGAATTTGAGGTCATGCATATCTAATCTTAAACATAAGATGAACGTAAACTGAGGACTGTGGGAGCTAAAAATAACTAACGTACGCACTTTGAGCAAATCAGGGTCCAACCTATAACCCTAATTAGAAGGGTGCTAGTACCTTGCCTAGGGTACCAAAACTAGATGGCTTGAATCCACTAAATTAATGTCTCGAAGGACTAGGCTATCATTCCTCTACTGTCCGGTGACCCCATATAACCTACGGCGGTGTTGTAGTTCTGGAACTTAGTGACTTCTACTAAAGGTCTCAGTCCTCAACTGGCGGGTGCACCTTCATCCTTGCTTTTACTCGGTGCTAAGTACTACTCCTAACTAAGTGACACTGAAACTTAACTAAATTGCTCATCATAATTACATTCTAAAAATATCCACAATGGATAATCTAAAATGCTCAAGACAAGTAAACTGATTTATACATGATTTTCTAGGTATCGAGTCCTCATAATCCACTAGTAATGACTAATGCATCTGAACACGATAATATTAAAAGCTGATCATATTAGGAAATTTCATACTTCAAGACAAAACCTCAATAATAGTAAGGAATTTCATGATTGTTGGACATGGAAGATGTCATGCTCATAGGAAAACATGTACTCAGGGTATCAGTGTAGTAATAATTGAATAAATCAATGGAAACTCTTAGTTTACTTAGAACCAAAAACTTGAAGAAAAGTTTAACTAGATAATCGAGAAGTATCTGGGAATCAATGGGTGGAATGAACTCATTGATGAAATCTCACATACCTGAATTAGAAGCCTTGGAGAATTCCTTGGAATTAAACTTGAGATAGAGAAACTCTAGCTTGCTTTTAGAGATGACAGAATCACTTCTTTTCTTGTTGTGGTTTTATTTTAAGATTAAATGGTGAATTTTGAGAAATTTTGGCTTACATACCACCCTTGGAAAAGCCTAAACGATGTGGTTTAGGAGTTAATAGAATGGTAAAAGACTAAACAAACTTTTTTAAAGTGTTTAGGAATTTCTGAGAAACAATCGTCACCACTCGGGTAACGACTCGTTATGTTAGGTCATGAGTCGTGACCTGAGGACCTAAGCTTTGAGCACTTTCTATTATGACAACAACTTCTTTCCTAGTGACTCATTAGGTTTGCTAACAAGTCGTTAGAAAGAGTCGTTATCAAGACCTTGATTTCTTGGTTTCTTTCTGTTGTGACAATGGTCTACCTAACGACTCCTTAGGACTGATAACAAATATTTTTCTGGACTCATAACCATTGGGATAAATTTATTAATCATTTACTACCATGGAACGAGTCTAGGCCACGTCTCATTACGTTTGGTAATGGATCATTGCCTTGGTTGTTACCATTGGTAGTTTGACAATGCCTCAGACAAAATGTCATGTCTTTTTTCCATGATATCGGATTAAGGTGGATGGGAAGCTAATTTAATAGAGTACCTCGTGGTGAGTCTAGAGTTGAAAAACTTGGGGTATTACAGTCTATGCAAAGGGAGGTAGGATGGATTGAAAATAGAATCATTTTCTATGTGATGCGGGGGAGGGGTGTTACGTATATACATATGTACTACTGTTGCAACTTTAGTCATAAATACCATTGTGTTTAAGGAAAAATGACAAAGATACTAAACATACAAACATCTATGCTTCTTCGATAATTATGATAAGTGTATGTAACAATAAATTAGAAGTGTAACACAATATAATACTATTATTGAGTTAATTAAAATTAAATTGTTTTAGATGCAACAGGATAATTTTGTCCTCTTACATCTTAAACAAGTTAATTGTGACTAAAGCTAGTCAAAACTAGTCATGTAGGGTTCATGACACTGTGTTATGCTTCTAATTGTTGTTACTTACATCTATCATAATTACTTGTCAAACATAGATTTCAATGACTTATTTTTTTATAGGTATATTGTCCTTGTCATTTTTCTCTAAACACATTGTATATGATTCTAATCATAATTAACTGACAAGCATAGATTTCAATGACTTATTTTTTGTAGGTATAGTATCCTTGTCACTTTTCTTTAAACACATGGTATATGCTTCTAATCATATTTATCTGAAAATCATAGATTTTGAATAACTTACTATTTTTATTTTTAGCTTTGAATGGTACTAAATCTTTCTTTTGTTGTTGAACAATACTTCGGCCGAAAAGAGTGCCTTAACTTCATCTTTTACTTTTTTAAAAAATTCCTTTCGTGATGTCATTTAATCAACCTTTATTGTAATTTGAATAGAAATGTAGGGTATGCACGTTTGTTTAAGTATGGTAATATTTATCTATACTTAATGTATATGTTGAATTAATCAATTTAATCTTAATAATTAAAAATTAAAATAAAAATGCATATGACTTACTAGTTTTGCACTCTAAAAAAACTAGTTTTGCACTTAATTAAATTTGCTGTATGTACCAGAAGGGATGGATGTTTGGCCCTGAAAAATATAGGTTTTTCTGAAGTTGAATTTTGAAAAAGGTGTTTGGCCATAAATTTTCGGAACTTGACTTCAAGTTGAATTTCGAAATCTGAAAGACAAGTGAAATTTTTTTTCACTTCCACTTCTCTCACAAATATTTATAAGAAAGTCCAGTTTATATTCATATCCAAATATAACTTGAACTCGAACTCCAATTTATATTTCGTTTTAATAGCTGAATGTGGCCTAAGAATTTATTGTTTTACTAGAACTTTCTATTTTGCATTGTGTGCTTATATATTAAAATACTAATGCTTCTATAGATAAAATTAGCCATTGTTTTCTTTATTTAAGCATTAATTCAAGGTAATATATCAATGTCATTTATCTTAACTTAACATATATGCAAGAAAGTTTGTGTTGTCTTTCAGTACTCTAGTAAAAGTAGATGATGCAACATTTCTCTAATCAAATGTAGTATGTTTAATTTTGAATGTGAATAAATTATTTTGCTATTATTAAAAAAGGAGTAAAATATAAACACCTTTGTTCTCTCTACAAAAAATTCCTCAATTTCATCAAATTTAATAGAAGAATTTGTTTCTTGTACCGTTTTTATTGGTCTTGGTTACCTATTTTATTCTAACTTCACTTTAAAGCTAGTTCTTTCATTATAAAACATATATTACTTATTATATTCCACTTTTCATTTCCTTCTTTGTTTATTCTTAAAAAGAATGGTTGAGCATTACCTATCAAAACTTGTTCAATGTAAGCTTTACATTCTCCATTTATTTGTTTCATCGAGTTTTTTCTTCTAGTTATTTTTTTTGTATAGTTTAGGAGGACATAATCCTAGTGTTACTTTGAGTTATGGACTTTCTTAATATTTGAGTTAACTTTGGGAGTTGAGATAGTTTCAAAGTCCATTCAACATAGTTGACTAATTTTTGCACGAAATATTCATTTTACTCAAGTACTTGAATCAGACTTTTATTTTACATCTGTTTCATATAATGATGATCCCGAATAATGTTTATTATGATAAAAAGTTAATTGTTAATTAACTCTCTTATTACGATATATTAAAGTAAAATTAATTAAGCAGTCAAGTCTTACTTCAAATAATAAAAGATTCCATAATTTATTTGCTTTCAGTTTACAATTTGCTTAATTTCATAAGGAAATTTATGTAAACTTTCTTCACAATTATAATTATACTAATTTAGTATACGTATTTTGTACGTATGTCTCACATCAATTAATAAAATTATATATAAAAGAATAAAAATATTTGAAAAATAGCATTACACTAAAATAAATGTTATAGCATTTCTTAGATCGTGCTCACTCCCAGCTGGATAATTATCGTCATGCTCACCCCTAGCTTGATGATTATCGTCCTCCTTCACCAATCGCAAGGAGTCGAGCTGCTTTACATTTGTGTTATTTATTAATGTTTTCTTCATCTTCTCTTCAAACATAGATACTATTAATATTTCACAAAAAGTTTCTTAGTTAGCAATTATCTATGAAGAACATATCATAATTTATTACAGTAAACTTCAATAACATAGTAAGACTTTAGAAAACTTATCTCACATAAAGCAGAAAAAAGATCATAAATTTGTAATTTTTTAAAAAAATACTAACTTAAAAAAAATTATTTCTATAATAGGTTAATGTTGGCAAGACAAACATTGTTAAAAAAAATAAATCTAATATGTATAAACCTAATTAATTAAGAGAATACAACTAAGGTTATGAGTATAAAAGGCATTAACAATTGAAAATATCTATACAATTAAATTAAACTTACTAACTTAATAATCATTTCGCATTAAACGGTTTGTAGCTAAAAAAAATTCATAATTTATTCCTATTATTTACTATTTAACTTTAATTCATGTTTATTTAATATTGAAACAATTTATTTAGTATATTTTTTATTTTCTACTCTTTCATCCTTGCTACTTTAAATTTATATTAATTATTTTGACATTTAACATGCTACTATAATCAGTTGGCTTTATCTATAATTTCTTTCACCACTTATACATATTTAAAAGTTTTTTCAATTTAAATGAAAAATTCATATATATATATATATATATATAAATATAAGTTCATTTTAAATTTTAAAATACTAATTGTAATTATAACTTATACTTTATGATACTACTATACGAAATATTCTAGTTTGACTCTTTTGATCTTATCTTTTTTTTTTTTAATCTTTTTATTTTTTTTCCTATCATATAAAAGTGTCTTAGTTGTACGTGAAAGTTTTGTATTAATTATATATATCTAAATATATTTAGATATAAATTAAATCTACATGTAACCATACTAAAATATGAGAAAATATATATAACTCCTAAATTTCAAAGAAAGTAAATGTGAGCGAGGTTAAAAATCTCATGTCCTACTTGCAAGAAATATTCAAGACTTAATAGGAAGTGAATTAAAAAGGAAAGAAGATATACCTTTGATTCTTCAGACTATTTTATTTGGCAGCAACATTCAATTTTTCGATCGAAAGTTTCAATTCCAACTGAAAGAAAATAAAAATTGAAAAATTATTAAAAGGGTGAATCCATTGTCAAATTATTGCCTATGTACAAATCATATAAAATCTTAAAAACTACTAACTAAAGAAAATAAAGAAATACAAAGGACGATGATTATAAATGCAAGAAACATTCAAGACTTAATAGGAAGTGAATTAAAAAGGAAAGGAGATACACCTTTGATTCTTCTGGCTATTTTATTCGGAGGCAACATAATTTTTTTGTTCAATTTTTCGATAAAAAATTTTCATTCCAACTGAAAAAAAACATAAAAAATTATCAAAAGAAAGAATTCATTATCAAATTGTTGAATATGTATAACTCATATAAAATCTTAAAAACTACTAACTAAAGAAAATAAAGAAATACAAAGGACGGTGATTATGAATACAAAAATACACCTAAATCAAAGGGGAAATAATAAGAACAAAATCATAGTAATAAAAGATTCTTGTAGTGTTTGACCCAACTGAGCATCGTATTTGTTTTATGGGTTTAAATTAATTTTATATAAAATTTCAAAAATTCAAAAATAGCAATAAATAAATCATGTCACTTGGCATGATTTCATTGGTCAAAAAATACTCTTAAATTTTAATTTATTTTTATTTTTATCTTATCTACCAAGTCATGCTTTTAGATCTTACTCGCGTGCACACTGTAGTTGAATTATACCATCAATTTATCCCATTTATCACACCTTTACCACTCACCCTTACCTTATGCAATAATTCCTCCACAAAAAAGATAAAAAAAAAAAACAACCCAAATAATATGCCCACCTAATATTCCCCAAACACCTCACCCTACCAAAATTTGACACGTCACCCCTACAACACCCACTACCCTATGCATTCTCACCCACCCCTAACTCATTTTCTTTGGACTTCACTCTCTCACCATAACAGATGGATAAAAGGGAAATATATACACTCACACACTCATACACAGTGGACCGGGAGGGAGGATAGATATCTACATATACACAAAATAGGTAAGAAGGAGAATGGGAGAGAGCAACAACTCACTCCTATGATTTATGGATGAATAGTTTGGAAATGACCCTTCTAACCATTCTAAAAAACTACATCAGCTCCAAATCCACCACATAAAAAAAAAGCCATTAACCAGCGACCAAATAACCAAAACAACCCACCTCTTTGCATCAATTTTGGCGAACTCCTACCAAAAATCCACCAGCACTGCCGTAACTCAATTTCTCCTATTTTGGATTATTTTTCAGCAATTATCTTACCAAAAATGATACTCTGGCATTGTCCATTAACACTAGCTTCTATAACTGTGTTTGTGAGGTTCATTCTCTTGATTTTGTTTGGGTTTTCTATTGTCGACTTTCTTTTGGGTTTTTGGGGTCTCTTCTTCGATCGATTAATTATTGAAAAATAGCTATGAATGCTTAGTGGGATATTCTATTTGAGGTTTCTCGCTGCGAATCTTTATTTTTCTTTCTAAATCATTAAAGGCATGCTTTGAGAGGTAACATTTCTTGTCCTTATCACGTTTAGTTGTAACTGTGTTGATTTAAATCCATGTCACATTTTAGATATTGGTGGTTAAACCCTTGTGTGGTTAATTTTGAATTCAAGGATTGTGTTTCGTTGTTGTATATATAATATAAATGATGAATTTGAATTTAGAAAAAATTTAAAAGAGTAGGAATTGATTGATAATTTAAAGTTTGTTATTGTCCAATTTAATTTGGGGATTCGGGGTTAAAATTGATTAATTCCTATTTTAAATTGATTTTGTTCAATTTTTTATTACATTCAAAAGTTAATAGAATTTTTAAGATGGGCATTGGTAGACAAATTGTAGGTTGGGGTAGACTAATTTGAGATTCGGTATTTGATTGTTGTTTTATTGATATACTTGTATGCCTTTTACTTTATCATTTTTGAACCAAAATTAGATTCATTTATCGGGTTATGTACCAAAGTTATCTGTATCCATTTGTCGGTGAATATCCAGTAAGATTCTATACTCGAAACTCATTCGTGATCACGGCTCGGAATATTGGGTGGAGCATAATTTAGGATAAGTTTAGGGTAGTACAGGTTTATTTTCCACATTTTCTTTAACTTTGGATTGTATTAAACAAACTGCACTTTATTTTGTTTTGAACTTTTGTGTGTTTATGTCATGATCCGAACCAGCGGCATGGCCGTGACGGGTATCTCATGTCCACCATGACCACCCTTTTAACCCAACCTCAAAAGCACAATAATAATTAATAATAAAAATGCGGAAGCCAATCAAGATAGTAATAAGAGATGAATAGACAACTCTATGAAATCTAATAGTCAATCAATAACCAACCAACCCACATCTGTCCACGAAAGCCTCTAAATCAGAATAACAACTAATTTAGGACATGCCCTCAACCATGACCAATAAGAATCCGAAAGTAGTAAATCAAAATAAAAGAAGATGGAAATAATAAGGCCTATTAAAGGATGGAGGATCACCACTTCATAGCTACTCTACGCATGTGCTAATCCACCTAACATTATGCAGGAGTATAAAAGTATCTTTGGACTCTAGATTATGAAATAATATAGTGTCCTTAGACAGTTAGCGGGGTGAGCACTAGCATGTACCTCAGAAAATATGATAACATAATTCCATATCCAAAAATCAGTCAAAGCAACAATGCACACATGTATATACATATATAAGATGCCAAGATAAGAAACAAGGCTCAATCATGAGATTTAAAAATCATTAACTTGGACTGTGTATCTCTAACCATAAAAAATACCCACAGGTTATATGGGTCCGGCTTCCCCCACCAGAAGGTCCCCAGTGCGTGTTAGCCACACGAACTATAGGAGTCTAACGAAAGTCCAAGAAATCCATGACCCCACGCCAATCCAAGATACAAATATATATCAAGTGTAAACTATGCACATGTCGTGAAGACCTCCACTCCGATAAATATAGTTTCCAGCTAGCGGTTCTCCCAGGACCTTTACTTTCCATGAGAGCTATACAACCCCCTTTAAGCCCAATTAAAATAATTGCACATAAACCCATCCATTTAAACAAGGAGTCATTTATCAAGGAATTAATAGTTTTATATCATTATAACAATTAGGGTTACAAGCTAATCAGTGTAAGATGGCGGAGTCAATGACCCCCATCCGCCCATCTAAGTTTGGGGATGACTCCCATTTAACTCCCAAGATCAAATTTAAAATCAATCTATAGACTTCGAAGCGTTTCAAAAATCACTTATGTTCCATCAACCTTTTATGCAATGCAAAGTTTCGATAGCGAAATAGTTAGTGTATATATATCCATGTTTCAAATCAATTTTACAAGTTTGGTTGAGGTTAAAGCCAATGTCAAACTATTAAACCATTTAATTTGGGAAAAAACCAGGTTCCCCATTCCAATTCCCACACCCATGCATTTGTTTAGTTCAAAATCATAAAAATAAAGAATAAATAATCAACTCAAAACCATAGGAATTCAATCCATATAATAACCATTCCAAACCCCTCAATCTATATTTAAAATTCAATAATCAAATCACATGGATAAAAATTAAATACATGCATTTCCGTAAAATCAATTTAGGAAAGACAAACATGCCTTAAACAAACAAGATTTCAAAGTTAATTTGAAGCTTGAGGCTCGGATGATGAATTCTCTATGAAACCATTGAGTTTTTCTTGAGTTTTGTGTTTGAGACTGAAAGAAAGTACTTTCATCCTTGAAAACTGAAGAAAATAAGCTCATTTTATTTATTAGGGTTGTACAAGGGTGAAAATACTTCAAAGCCCTTAACCTCAAGTGAGAAAATTAAAGGCTGCATGAAAATTATGCCTTGGCGTGGCATGCCAATATCGCGGAGACTGTCCTCCATGCCATGCCAATATCATGGAGGGTAGCCTCTATGACACAAAGAAGACACAGAGGTTAACCTCAATGGCACGTTGATATTGAGGACACCTACTGCCTTGGGGTCCAAAAATATCCCCGAACCCTTTCCAAAAATTCTAAAACTTTCCTAGATTACCTTTTTAATATTCCTAAACACAATTCAAGAGAAAAATAAATATTTTTAATATGGAAAGGTCAAAAATAAATTGATCAAAATTTTATGGGTCTTATATTATCCCTCCCAGGATTATTCATCCTCGAATGATGAGTTAGGACTCTTTTAGCATAAGAATAATAAGAATGCATCAGAATTAATGTCAAACTCAGAAAATGACAAGAGAAAAATGAAACTCATACCTTGAGCACTTTCATCCAAACCGAGAAACAAGAATGGATATTTAGCCTTCGTATCTTCCTCAGCTTCCTATGTAGCTTTTTTCAACTTATGATTCCTCCACAAGATCTTTATTGAAGCCACATCCATAGTCCTCAACTGAAGACTTGCCTATCAAATATCTCCATCGAGACTTTCTCATACGACAAGGAATTTAAATACCAACACTCTCAATATGCACAATCAAAGAAGGATCACCCACACATTTCTTCAACATAGACATATTAAAAATAGGATGAATGGAACCCAAACTTGCAGGCAAATCCAAATCATAAGAAACATTCCCCACTATCCTCAAAATCAGATATGGACCAACATAATAAAGACTGATCTTCCTCTTTTTCCTAAATCTCATGAATCCTTTCATAAGAGACACCTTTAGGAATACCCAATCATTCACTTCAAACTCTAATTCTCTTTGCCTCACATCTGCGTAAGACTTTTGGCGACATTGAGCAGTCTTAAGTCTTTCTCTAATCACTTTTACCTTTTCCATGGCTTGTTGAATCAAGTCAGGACCAAATAACCTAATATCATAAACCTCACACCATCCAATTGAAGGCCTACACCTCCTGCCATAAGGATCCTCAAAAGGAGCCATCTGAATGCTCGAATGATAACTATAATAATATGTTAACTTAATAAGAGGCAAATGATAAACCAAACTTGCCTTGAAATCAGTCACACATGCCCTTAGCATATCCTTCAAAGTTTGAACATTATGTTCCGTTTGCCTATCCATTTGAAGGTGGAAAGAGGTGCTAAGGTTCATCTGCGTACCTAAGCCTTTCTGAAATGAATACTAAAAGTAAGATAAAAATTGCGTATCTCGGTCTAAAATAATGGACACAGGCACACCATGCAACTTCACAATCTCTTGAATGAACAACTTTGCGTAATCCTCTCCTGAGTAGTTAGTCCTTACAGGCAAGAAGTGATCGAACTTAGTCATTCTATCTACAATGACACGATTGAATCATACTGATTGCGAGACTGTGGAAGACCCATAGTGAAATCTATATTGATCATCTCCCATATCTACATAGGCAACTCTATCTCTTGAGATATGCTACCAGGCCTCAAGCGCTCAACTTTAACTTATTGTAATCATATACTTAGCAATAAAATTTTCTACATCCCTCTTCATATTATTCCACCAGTAGATCTCCTTTAATTCTTGGTATATCTTAGTTGAACCTGGATGAACTGTATATCGGGACTCATGAGCCTCAGTCAAAATCCTTTCCAGTAGCCATTGATATCTGGAACACACAACCTATCTTAGTATCTTAGGATACCATCTCCACCAATCTCAAAAACCTTAACCTTTTCTTGTCCCACCCCATCCTTAATCTGGAAAAGAATAGTATCCAAGGCTTATTTCACCATCACTTCAGCACCAAGAGATGATTTGACCATTTCCTAAACAATAACTTCTCCATATTTAGAGTATAAAAGATAAACTCCCAAGTTGGACAATTTATGAATGTCCTTCACTAATCCTCTTTTCTCCCCATTAACATGGGATAAGCTTCCTATAGATAACCTGCTAAGAGCATCAATATCAACATTAGCTTTACATGGATGGTAGTGAAGGCTCATATTATAATCCTTAAGCAATTAAAGCCAAATCTTTTGTCTTAGATTCAAATCATTCTGAGTGAAAACATACTGCAAGATCTTATGATCTTAATAGATATCCACATGCACCCAATACAAATAACGATGCCAAATCTTTAAAGAAAAAACAACAGTTGCTAGCTCTGATAATGAGTCAGATAGTTCATTTGATAAACCTTAAGCTTTCTACAAGCGTAGGCAACCACCTTGCCATGCTGTATCAACACACAACCCAGTTCTACATGGGATACATCACAAAATAAAGCAAAATCATTGGTTCCCTTAGGCAGGGTCAAAATTGGCATAGAAATTAGCTTATCTTTCAACTTCTCAAAGCTACCTGCACAAGCATCGAACCATAAAAACTTATCCTTCTTTTGAGTCAGTTTAGTCAATGAAGCAATAATAAAAGATAAACTCTCCACAAACCTTCTATAATACCGAGCCAAGCCTAAGAAGCTCCAAATGTCAGTTAGAGTTATGGGTCTAGACCATTTCTTAACTGCCTCAACATTCTACGGATCCACCTTGATCCCCCACTAAAAAGCAAATGACCAAGAAAAGTCATAATATTTAACTAAAACTCACACTTAGAAGATTTTGGATACAACTTTTGGTCTTTAAGGGTCTATAACACAATTCGAAGGTAATTGACATGATCCTCCTAACTGTTAGAATACACCAAGATATCATCAATAAACACCATCACAAACAAGTAAAAAACTTTATGAAAACTCAATTCATATGATCCATAAATACGGTCAGCGTATTAGTCAATCCAAAAGACATAATCAAAAACTCATAATGACGATACCGGGTTCAAAAAGCAATTTTTGGAATATCAACCTCTCTAATCTTCATTTGATGATAACTCAAACAAAGATCAATCTTTGAGAAACATCTACCACTCTTAAGCTGATTGAAAAGATCATTAATCCTAGGAAGAGGGTACTTATTCTTCACTGTAACCATATTCAACTTATGGTAATCTATCACATTAGAAGTGACCCATCTTTCTTTTGATCGAAAAGCATAGGAGCACCCCATGTAGAAATACTAGGAAAAATTAAACCCTTATTAAGAAAATCTTTTAACTGCTCATTTAGCTTTTTTAATTTAGTTGGAGTCATTCTATAAGGAGGAATGGAAATAGGAAGAGTATCTAATGAAAGATCAATCCCAAAAGCTATTTCTATGTTGGGAGGAATTCCAAGAAGATCATCGAAAAATACTTCAAAAAATTCATTAACCACGAGGATATATTGTAATGAAGGACTTTGAGAGTCAGAATCTTTAACCCAGACTAGATGGTATAGACAACCCTTTGAAATCAATTTCTGAGCTCTAAGACATGAGATAAACCTCCCATTAGGCACTATTAAAATGCCCTCTTACTCAAATACTGACTTATTAAAAATATGAAAAATGATCGTTTAGGTCCTAGAATCCATAGACGCATAGAACAGATGAAGCCAATAGATCCCCAAGATTACATCAAATTCTACCAAATCTAACTCTATCAGATCCACCAAAGCCTCCCTAAAGAAGAAAGACACCACATAAATCCTATAGATCTTTCTAGCCACAATAGAATCAACCACTGGGGTAGACACAAAAAATAAGTTGGAAATACTTTTGGAACCAAAACCACAATACACAGCCACATAAAGAGTAATATAAAAAAGGGTAGAGCTCAAATCAATAAAATAATACAATATGACGAGAGAAGATTATAACATACTAATAATAACATCTGTCGATGCCAAAAGTAGAGTACTTTGGAACATGAGCTGAACAACTAACAATCAAGACATTAGTATCTCTCGTGGCAACTTTAGCTGCCAGACAATATTGCTATATATGACCAGACTGACCATAATTATAATACAAATTCCTTCATTCCTTACAGTGACCACAATGAAGCTTTCCATAAAATCAATAAGGAGGATATGATAGGGCTGACTGAGCTCTACTATCTTGATACTGGGCACCTTATGCCCTAAGACTACTGTTAATCTAAAAGCGATAATAACTAGACTACTTAGCATAAGTGGCACTAGCCGAAGAATATAAAATAGAAGTTCCCCAAGTCTTTTTCTTGCTCCACTTCCTACCATCCCTTTCACTATTTTGCTGACCCCCAATTTTATTTGAATATCTGAACTTCTTGCTCCACCTCTCCCTAATCTTTACTTGTTTTTTTTTCATCCTTGGCTTTCTCTATATAGACTATAAATATTGAGATATCCATGTTGTTATTCAAGAATCCAATACTAAGTCATGGGATAACCCAAAAACAAATTTCCTTATCTTCGCCCTCATAAAAGACACCGACTACGGAGTATATCGAGACAACTATTGAAATTTTAGGGCATACTCCTTCACACTCATCTTTCCTAACTTCAGATTCACAAACTCCTCTGCCTTAGCCTTTATTAGATCCTAACAAAAGAAATAATCAAGAAAGGAAACCAAGAAATCATCCCAAAAAGCTGGCTCTATATCATCACCTCTCAACTGCTCCTACTCCTCATATCACTGATAAGCTATATCCTTCAATTGGTTATGCAACAAACTCCACACCCTTAGAATCGATAACATGCATCAACCTGAATATATTCTCTATCACATCCATAAAACCCTAAGGATCATCATCAACCTTAGATATTATAAAGGTTAGGGGATTCAATCTCATAAACTTACCAACTCTAGAGACCTCAGAAAAGGGAGCAACAGAGCCAACTTAATCCAACGAATGAGATTTAGAGGTCACCAACTAAGTAAGAAAATAGATGGATCGATAGAACTCCGCATTAGATATGTTACCCTGAGGTGATGGGGAATGAGTATCTTCAGCCCAAGAAACCTAAGAAGGAGTAGTAGGAACTAATGTAACTCCACAAAGGGTGGTACTATCTGAAGTAGGGACCCTAGATTGGATCTGCAGTTCATACAAAGGGCGAGTCCCCTCCATATTGTCCTTAGGTAGAAGAGAGTTCCTAATAGAGTTTTTACAAACATCAGATCTTCGAGAAGGCATGATCTAAAATACAAAGAATCCATAAGTTAGAGAAGCTTCATAAAACTGGACTCTATAACTCAAAAATAGAACATAAGAAAGGGAAACATTCCTAAATGACTTGTAGCCTCCTTCTAATAGTTTGGCGTGCTACAAACTTATAAAAAAGACTCTACTCGACATGGCTTTATGGATACCCAACAACTCTAAATTGTGCTCTGATACCAAGCTTATCACGACCCAAACCATGGCCTGACATAATGACTATCTTAAGTCCACCATGGATCTAAGACCCCCTAAACCCAACCTTAAGAGAACAGTAATAATTAACAATAATAATATGGAAGACACTCAAGATAGTAATAAAAGATAAATAAATAACTCTAGGAAATCTAAGAGTCAATTAATAACCACTGATATGCTATAGAAATATAGTACTTATGATGCTTAAAAAAATGAGAATATGTATGTAATTAAGGCTATTTTGTTAGATTTGATGTGTTTTTGGAGTGTTTTGCTGGAAATTAGGGTTTGAATGCTAAATTCGAGATAAATATGAAAAATGATATTTTTGGTCACTTACATGATCATTATTAGGTATTTGTGACACTTTATGGATTATATGTGACCAAAGCATATAATTGAAGTTAAAGATTTGAAGCTTGGTTTCAAGTGCTGGAGTTGAAGATCCTGAGAGTTGTCAATGCTTCAGTTATTTGGCCATAACTTTTCACCCTGATATCGAATTAAAATGAAATTTGTATCATTTGAAAGATAATTTAATTATATATCTAAGGTGGAGCTTTCACACTTGATAAGTCAATATGCAGACTGCATATAGCACTTGTGGTCCACATGTGGGAAAAGCAGCTGCAAGAGGCCTAAAATCCCTATAGCAACCAGTAGGATTTTTTTGTTTGGGCACTTGAGATCACTACTTGCACTCACTATGCAGACTGTAAATACCACTTATGATCACTCTATAGGGTGCAAGAAGTGACCATAAATTGCCACCAACCTCAACTTTTCTAGATTATTCCAAAATTATTTTCTAGGGTTTTCATGTATCCCAATTACACTTCTATGATATTTTTAAGTCCTATTATGTATGGGTAATTAAGTTTTCCTATTTTAGTTAAGATTTAATTTCTAGGGTTTTGGGTAATCTATAAATACCCTTTAGGCTTTGTTATTTATTATAATTCAGACATTGACATACACATATTGATTGATTGAGAAGGAGGCCCCTTTGGGGCCAATTGTGAGATTTATTTTGTAATTTTTTCTGTGGATTCAATGATTGATCTCATAACTATGAGAGGCTAATTCCCTTAGCTAGGGTTTTGGAAACCATGGTAGATTACCAAAGTGGAGGAAGTGCCAAGTCATTCTAGATAAAGATTCTTGCATGTATTGGGTTTTGTTCATTCTTATTGATTTCTTAGTGGTGGCCAACATTAAGATCCCACCTAGATTTTTACTGCTTACTCCAAAAGAGGAGTAATGACTAGGAAAAGAAGACCACAATAATAATTTGAAGATTAACAGTCGATCCACGCTACTAGGTATTATTTAAATAATATCGTTAACTATTATCTAATAACTGGAGACCTAAAAGGTAATAGATAACTTGGATATAGGATAAGGGTTAATAAGGTGACATATTAAGACTCAAAGGAAAATTATGAAATCTATCTGCTTGTCCAAAAGACTATTAGTGGTACATAACTTATCAGATTCTACAAGCAATGTATTGGAATAGTTCGACAGTGCACAATAAGTCTAATGAGTTGAGAAGACATAACTTATTATGTATTTATGCATGTATTCTCACATTCATATTAGTCACTTAGTAAGTATTGTTCATGCATATGAACCCCATGCATTCAGCCTACCTCACATGCCTACTAGTACATTCAAAGTACTGATGCATTTGCGCTATGGTATATTATACCATAGGTTCAAAAGCATGAGCTCCAAAGCATTAGTAGCATTCCAGTCTCAGCAATCAGAGTTAGTAGTGAGTCCTCATCTCTCAAGAACATGATCATTTATTTATTATCTTATTAAGTAATTTATTAGTTGAAGTTAGTTGGGGACATGTCCTATCAACTCCTCATTCAGACATTTCAGTCAGTTAAAGGCTTTCCAGACTATCATGTTATTCCAGTTTTCTTTTTGGTATTTCATACCCCATCCAGATGTTATATCTTTATCAGTTAGGTTATAGTATTTAACCTTATGGCCTTTTAATTTATGTTTCCACAATCATACAATATATTATGTAGTATACAGGTACAGATATCAGTCATTGTTAGCTTGTGGTCCTTCGGGGTCATGAGCACTGTATAGCATTTCGGGTACCAGATTCGAGGAATTATAGATGTCCCCCTAGGATTTTTTTATCGTGCCTATTTTCCCCAGAGTTCTATTCCTAGTAGAGCTGGCATGTTTAGGCATATTGTGTTTAGTTTAGTAATGTATTGTCTTTAACTAGGTGAATAATAAATATCTAGCGTAGTTGACATGTTTTTTTTGATTTTTCAAATAAATGATAATACCTCTCCTATTGTCTATTTTTGAACTATGTATATGTATATATATGTGACTATTGCGAATCTTGTTATGGCATTAGAAATAGGGAAATGATAATCATTGCTAATAATTTCATAAACCGAATAGGTAGTATCTTATGATGTAACTCTATGCCTTATGTGTGTGAGATATTACTTAGTACTTTTGTGTGTTAAATCTAGAACTTACCCTGTTAGTCTTGCCTAAGTTGTAGGATAATTGGTTAGGAAAGAATCATAGGCCATTTTTGATATTAGTCCATTTTTAGCCTACATGACCTTCTATGTGTCAATTATATCCCTTGATCCTGATTTTGAGCTCGAATGCCTATTTTTCTTATTACACCTTTCACCTTTCCATTTGTGTGACGATGAACCTATTTTGGCCCTGGTCCTCCTTGGACATTATGTACTTCAATTCAGGCAAATTGCCTAAGTCGAGGGTGGCTATCTTACGGGTGTGCAATGTATAGTGGGTATGAAGAAGGATAAAATAAGAGATAAATAAAGTAGGGATCGGCGTGGTAACAAAATAAAAGAACAAAGAAGATAAAAGAAATAAGTTGAAAGAGAAAGAATTAGAAAGCTACACCCATCCTGAATGTGGTTTAAAATAAAAAGGGAGAAATAAGGGAGGAAATAAAGTAAAAAATGGTTAATAACTGAGAGCCCAAAATAAGTGTAGTGCCAAGGAGGCTTAGTCACTTTAAGTGTCCATATCTATCATACCATACTGCAGCCTACACTACAAGCAGAGAAAAGTCCTTTACTGACCCTCACTTGATTTTATGAAAACTAAGGTAAAGAAAATAAGGGCAAGCCTATGGTATTTGACATCCATCGATTGGAACTTCCTTTTGAGTATGATTGTCTCTTTATCATCCCCGCATTGACATGGTTGATTTCATATATGAGTGAGTGGGACTTTTTTGTTGTGAGGGAACATGGATTGTATTGCTAGTTGCTTACTTGTTCGGGTAGTGTAACTTGTATATATGCATGGTTGTTTATTGCTAATGTAATGCCATAGCTTGATTTCCTTGTGTCACTTGTTGTGCTTCAAGTTTGTTTTGATGTGATTGAACTTGAAGAGGGTAAGGTGTTTTGAGCTATAATTGATGATTGACTACCATAGGTATCTTAGGTTTCTCTTGGTTAAGCATCATCGTATTGTTCAACAAAGTTTTGTTGATTGAGGTCATTCAATGTTCTAAGTTGAGGGTCTTGATGTTCTATAGAAATATGACATTTAAGATGTTTAAAATTATGAGATTATGTATGTGCTTAAGGTTGTTTTGTTAGATTTGATGTTTTTTGAGTGTTTTGCAGGAAATTAAGTTTTTGATGCTAAATTTGAGAAAAAGATGAAAAGTGATGTTTTTGGCAGCTTACATGATATTTATTGGGTATTCATTACACTTTACGGATCATAAATGAGCAAATCATGTGATTGTAGTTGAAGATTTGAAGCTTGGTTGCAATTGCCAAAGTTGAAGATCCTGAGAGTTGACAGTGCTTTAGTAATTTGACCATAACTTTCACCCCAATATCGGATTAAGGCAAAATTTGTATCGTTGAAAAGCTGATTCAATTATCTATCTGATGGTGGAGACTTTGGCAGTTGCTAAGTCAACACGCAGATCGAATATAGCACTTGCCGTCGACATATAGGCAAAGCAAATGCAAGAGGTCCAAAATACCGAGAGCTAGCTGCAGAATTTTTTGGTCTGGGCACTTACATTCACTACTTGCGTTCACTATACAAACTACAAGTAACACTTGCACTCACTCTGTAGGATACAAGTAGCGACCATAAGTACCACCGACCATAACATTTTTGGATCATTCCAAAATCGTTTCCTAGGGTTTCCATGTGTCCTAATTACACTCCTATGATGTTTTTAAGTCCTATTATGTATGGGTAATTAAGTTTTTCAATTTTAGTTGGTATTTAATTTCTAGGGTTTCTTTTAATCTTTAAATATCATTTAGGCTTTGTTTATTCATTATAATATAGACATTGATATACACATATTGATTATTGAGAAAAAGGCCCCTTTGGGGCCAATTTCTCAAGCATCTTATAGATCTTGGTTTGTTATTAAATTTAAGACTTTGAGATTTATTCTTTTGTTATTGTGATATTGATTTTGTATTTTTTTCTATGGATTCCATGATTGATCTCATAACTATGAGCGGCTAATTTCCTTAGCTAGTATTGTGGGAACCCTGGTAGATTAACGAAGTAGAGGAAATTCCAAGAAGAGATACATGCCTTAAACACACAAGAGTTCAAAGTGAAGTTGAAGCATGGGACTCGAATGATGAATTCTCTATAAAACCCTTGAGTTTTTCTTGTGTTTTGAGTTTGAGAGTGAAAGAAACTGATTTTATCCTTGAAAAATAAAGAAAATAAGCTTATTTTATGTTCAAGGATCGTACAAGGGTGAAGAACCCCCAAATCCCCTCACCCCAAGCGAGAAAATTAAAGATTGTACAAAAACTATTCCATGGTGTGGCACACCAATGTCACGGAGACTATCCTCCATGCCATGCCAATATCTCGAAGGGTAGCCTCCACGACATGATGAGAACATGGAGGTTAACCTTTGTGGTACTTTGATATCACAGACCCGTATTGCCCCGGGGTCCCAAAATATCCCTGAACCCTTTCTAAAAAATTTGAAACTTTCTTGGATTACCCTTTTAATATCCCTAAACTCAATTCAAGTGAAAATCGATATTTTGAACACGAGAAGGTCAAAAATAAATTGATCGAAATTTTAAGGGTCTTATAATTTGTTTTCTTTGTGTAACTTTTGTGAGTTTATTCACCTTATAATGTCAATTCAGCTGATAAAATTCCATAAAGTGACTGCATTTGAACCACGGGATTGAAGGTGTCAAACACCTTTCCCTTGGTCAAAAAAATTTCGTAACTTTAAACTCTATTTATGGATTAGTATTTTACAAGAGTCACAATATTTTGAAAAGTAATGATTTAAGGTGACTTGACACACCAAATCATGCCAAATGACGACTCTAATTTTTAACTTAAATTCCTTTTTGAAACATTTTTTGTCACTTCTAATAATTGAAAACTCTTTCAAACTAAAAATTAATGTTGTTTTTGGTTAAAAGAAAAGGGTGAGATAGCTCTAGCAACTCTGCTGGAGATTTTTAGAATTCAAGCTACATTGTTGAGCTGTATCAGCTTAGTTTAATACTATAGGTGTATAGATGTCTTATTCATGTTATCTTTTTATCATTGTTGGATGACAACGTGCTACTTATTTATAGTTTTTCTTTAGGTTTTATTACTTTATATCTGTCATCATATGCATTATCTTGAGTCATTTCTTTCAAACAAGTTTTGTTGTATATGTCATGCTCATAAACCATCGTTAAATCACCTTTACTTTTAAGAGTGGGATCTACCAGGCGTATAGAGTGGGTAGAAAGAAATTGTAGCCACTACCGACCATACTCTCTCCTAAAAAGCCTTATTAGTTGAACCACAACCTAGGTCGGCCGTTAGGTCATTCTTATTTGCATCATGTTGATGCTTAGTGGAAATATTTTATTTGTATTTTTTATCATTTATTTTTGGTCATATCTCTCAGGTCAAGGTCTAGTTTGCTAGTTAATCTTTAATTGTCCAATCTCCTGAACTACATAAAGATCTAATTCATGTACAACATGATACATAGAAAACCCACTTTGTGTTCATCTAATCATTTCATTTTAATAAAATAAAATCCAAAAAGAACAATGAAAGCTAAGAAAAGAATAGTGTTAAAATAAAAGGAAAAGAAAGAGAAAATTGGGATGGAAGAAAAGAAAAAAGAGTAAAAAACTTGAGAAAGTGAAATACTAGTGGGAGGTAGGAAGCGGTAAGAGTCTAAACAAGTCAGGATAATGCCAAAATGGCCATATTACCCTTAAATGCATGTAGAAATACCTATGGAAATAGGTGCATACCATACAATATGATTACTATGTGTGTTGAATGACCTATCCTTACAAGCTTTGTATTTGATGAGAATGTTATTTAAGATAAAAGTGATTATTTTGTGGTACTCTGGCTAGTCATCCCTGTTTCACTAGGTCTAAAGCAAAGGTTGTTATGGATAACAATGAGACAAAAGTTTTACTCATTGACCCAAAAAAGAGTATGGTGAAGGGGGTTCGTAACCCAATGAGGAGATCTTTAGACTTATCCAACAATTAATAGTGATGCACCGAGTATGGGATAGTGGCACACCTCCCCCCCATTCCCCACTGATGATCTCAAAAATACCTCTAACTATTCATTAATTTCTCAAACACATTGTTTTGTTTCTATTGATACACCATAACATGCACCGGGATTTACCTCGAATCAATAGTATCCAGTACTTCTAATGTGCCATTTTTAGTTACTCAATAGGGTCCTACAACACATCTATACCTACTTCCACTGTATTCATGGCCCTTTTACCTCTTAAATCTCATACTTTTTTGCTCGTCTAACACTTATGATCCCTCAATCTTTTAGTGAATCGATGTTTAAGATTCCTGATGATCAATACTATCCTCCAATACCTACCTTTAAGTTGAATGATACATATTATTACAATCAATCACCTATGTTTCCCTTTGATAGAGAGAAGACTATTATGACAGAAAAACAAGAAGGCATGCTACGAAAATTGAAGAGGTTAGAAAAGGCTATGATAAACATGCAAGGACTTGGGGGTTACAAAAGTGTTTCATATAATGACTTGTGCAAGTTCTTGAGTGTTGACCTCCCTGTTGGTTTTATGATGCTGAAGTTTGAGAAATATGATGGGCAAAATAATCTAGTGTCATACTTAAGGCATTATTGTAATAGGATAAGGCGTGCTTGAGGGAAAGAAGAGTTGCTCATGACTTACTTTGGTGAGAGTCTCTAATGTATATATTTTGAATGGTTTGTTGATCAAGACATTGATAAGTGGTAGATTAGGATCATCTGACTAATGAATTCGTGAAATAATTCCAATACAACATAGAGTTGATTCCTAGAGAGAAATCCCTAACAAATATGTAGAAGAAAAGTACTAAACATTTTAGTGAGTATGCGATAAGGTGGCATGAGCAGGTTGCTACGGTGAAACCGCCATTAAAAAGAGAGTGAAATAGTAGAGGTTTTTTATCAGCAAAAATGAAATCTATTTTCATCACTTTCTTTTGGCAATACATAAGTCATTGTAATTCCCCGAGAATACACCCTGGGCACCACACGGTGCTTACAATAACAAGAGACCACAAGCCAACCCATGCTGGTACCTGCTGTGAGCACTGAATAAAATAACAAGGAACATATGCAAAATCTAACTTAAAATGCCATAAGGTTTTAAAATATGAAATACAATATTGAAATACAGTCTAAAACAATAATATAAGACTGTCAATACCAACTGATAGTTGAATAACTGATTAAAAGTGTCCGAAAGCCTCTACTAACTGACTGTGGAGTTGATGGGACATGTCCTTAACTAACTCCGATTGACTGCTGAAACTGAACATACTGAAATAAACATAACGATCCTCAGAACATGAGGAATCATTACTGTTACTGCTATGGGTATGCTGGGATATCTAGGTATGGTCGGGAACTTGAGCGTCCAAACCTATGATATAAAACATCATAGCATAACAAATAAGTATACGGTTAGTAATTTGAATATACTGGTATGCTAAATAAGGTTAGGATGATATGCATAGGTTCACGTGCATGTGTAATAACTGAATGAATGTACTAGATTAGAGTGCATGAAAACTGAAAAGACTGAGAATGCATGACCAAGCATAAGACAAGTTATTTTTATAGTCTGTAAACTGAAGTACTGAAATCTAATAACCGATAAACTATATGCTATGGTCAAACAAGACTGAACTAAATTTTGAACTGAATACTTGAACTAAAACTGTAGGAGGTATCATCTAACTAATATGCCCTAAAGTTGAGCTGATCAGGGAAGGGTGCTAGTACCATGCCACAGGTATTAATAATTGTTGTGTCAACCCTAAACTATTAGGAAAACATCTTGTCAACCCTAAACTAATAGAAAGACTCATGAGATATGTGTCAAACCTAAACTAGTAGGAAGACATCTCAAACCTATACTGGCTACGTAGTGCCGTAACTCAGGAATTTCTAGTAATGTCAAATCCTATATTAATAGGAATTCCCCCATCCCTAGGTTCGCTCAGTGCTAAATTCTACTCACAACTGAACGGATACGGATTACAGGATTGGACTAAGTTTAACCGAAGAAGGAACTAACTCGGATTATAGAACTGATCTAAGTTTGATTGACATGATAACTGACTGAATTGATAAAGCTAATACATGTCTAAAACCATTCTGAAAATGCTAAGACTAAGTAAACAGCTAAGTTTTGCGTATTCATAACCCCTAGGACTTTACATCAATAACAACAAGACCGTACTAAGAATTTGAGGACATGATAAGTAGTCATTATTCAAAACTCACTCTTTTAAGCATTTCATAAAACACATAGGAGACATGAATTTAAACATGGAAATACTTTTAAGAATGATGAGATAGCATTATCACATGACAAAATCACAATTGAGGATTTATTCTGAATTCTCATGAACATGGTATGGAAACCATAATATTTAAAACATGCTATAATGCATTTCCTATGAAAACAACTAAAATCATAACTTGAAATTGAATTACCAAGACATAGATAAACATATTTCAACTTTCAAATGTGTAAGGGGCTCTTTTTATGAAAACTCAATCTTTTAATCATTTTACCAAACACTTGGAATTCATAAACTTAAGCATGTGAATACGTGAAACATGCGAGAATAGCAAAATTGCAATACTAAAACCATACTTAGGGATTTAATAATGAAATTTCATGCTTCAAACGTGTAAGATCTACTTTCAACAAAAATAGATTTTAAACATTATGTATAATTGAAATTCATAAAAGCTTCATAGAGATAAATCATTATAAACATGTAATTTCACAATTTAAAACATAAAAGATAGATTCTTGGACTCCATGGGTGAAAAGAGCCCAAGGATGAACACCTAACATACCTATAAGGATTAAGTCCTAAAGAATATCACAAGCTTGAATATTCTTGGCTTGAAAACCCCAATTCTTGGATGGGGAGGAGGTTTAGATTGATGAATAATTTGAAAGTTTAGGGTTTCTTATTTAATAAAATTGAGGAATGTGGGCAAAATATACCCTTTCAGCTGTTTAATCCCGTGTTTTCACGATTTGGGGGTAGTGGAAAAAGACTAAATTGCCCCTGTAAATTAAAATTTCCAACTGGAACACCATTTAGGCTCTCACCGTGATATGCCAAATCTTTCACCGCTATAGCCACTGCGACGCAGTGCAATCGCGGTGATCTATTATTTTAGGAATCCAAATATGGTGTATACCTTATCTGAAAAATCCAAAACTCACTCGAGACATGCTACTTACACCCTTGAACATGAATCAACTCAAAAGCTTACATCTCGGGGTCAGGAAGGTCAATTTAAAAATCATCAAAGTTAAGAGTCAAAAAATAAAACTAAGTCTCCAACACTTAGCTAAATTTTCAGGTACTAAGCCTCTTGTACATATAATAAAAGCTGAACTGAACTAAGAAATGTACGGGTATTACAGTCGTTTATTAAAGTAATCAAAATAGGAGAAATAATATAAGACGGAATTAAGACCTATCAATTGTAGGCTTTGTTGCATTAAAGGAAACTACCCAACAAATTTAATGTAGTTCAAAGACTTTTGGAGGAATGAAGAATATAGAAGATGTAGCTGTTATTATAGCTGGACCACGTGCACATCTAAGATGACCACCTCACTATTACCCTTAGTTTAAAGGCCAAGTTTATACACAATCTCCACATAATAACCCCAATATTACAATCCTCCCGAAAACCAATTATACTCTTATCGCCTACCTTTATATCCAGTATATAGCGTACAACCATATGTTCAACCCCCCTTCTTACCCACAATGGCATACACCAACTCCTTAAAATCATCCTTCTACTCTACAAACCAACCAAAACCCTTCCTAATTAAGTTTTTGACCTAGGCTAGGGTATAAAAAAGAAATTCAGCTAAGAATAATTTTACACCTATTAGGGAATTATACACTAGCTTATTTCTGAGACAAGAGCATTGACTGTTTTGAGTCCAATTAAAGAAAATCTCTCAAATCCACCTCTAAGAAATCTTAGTTATTCTTTGAGATGTGCCTATTATTCTAATACATTAATGAATTTACTTGGAAAAATCAATCCAAGATCAAATTTACATGAATAAAATTATGGTACAAGCCCTAGATGTTTCAAACATAAATCAAGATTCATTATCAATCTATATTGAAACAAATATGTTCGAAGTTATATATAATAGTAAGGAGTTCATGGTTTCTTACAAGCCTATCATTAAAATCCTAGCTAATACCGAAAATTTGAGGAAAGCAAAACCATTGAGTGGAAAAGAGATGGTAGAAGAGAAACTTCAATCAAATAAGAAGAAACAAATGCTAACTATAAAAGGAGTTAGAGAAACTACAGGCCTAGGTCAAGGGAAACCAGTGTAAATAATATTAGGAGCTCCAAAAAAGCGTATCCAAACTTTAAAAGGGGCACATGTTTCACAAATTATCATTAAGCTAGTGATACAACTATAACACCTTAAATTTTTGGTCCTTGAAAATTTCTAAAATTTTATTTTCACTATCCTGATTATGACTTACCCTATAAGTCAGAGAGAGCCTTGATGAGTCATTGGACCCAAATCATAGCCTAAGTAGTGTGTGTGTATAAGTCTTCTACTCTGAGTACAAGTGTCTCACTATGAGTCGTGAGGACTTATACGAGTCGTTGTGTGCAAATTGTCGGATGTTCAGTGTATACCCAAATGATTTTTGTGCTGACTAGACTGGATCCTATGAGTCGTTGGGTATGATTGCGAGCCATGGTGTACGAGTTGTAAGGTCAATAGTGTTTGTTCCTGGTGATACTTTCTTGATAATAACTCATAGAAACAAGTCATAATGAGCTGTGAAGAATCATTATGAGACCCGTAATGACTGATGGTTTATTTTTCCAGTTTTTTAAATGGGGGTATTTTAGATATTTCCCTCTTATACCAATAATAATGCACGACCTCTAAACATAAGTGGGGCCCAATTTTCATTCATAACACACTCCAAACACTTTTGATTCTATCTCAAGCATCCGTACTTAGGGTTTCCAATAAGTGGGTCAAGTAGATATTCAAGGGTGGAATTCTCTTAATAATGTTGGGTATTTCAAGCATGTTACTCTTCCCAAATTATTAATTTTGTAATAACATGTGTTCTAAATTTCATTCGTATGGTCTTAATGTTGGTTTTGAACATGAGTTGAGGGTTTGAATGATTTTTATTTATGTGATGTTTCATGTTTGTATATGCTATTGGCTATGTTTAAATGGTATTTTTGAAATCAATTTGATGCATGGATATGATGAATAAACTAGGGGATTGTGAATTCACTAAATTTGGTGAATATTGACAGTTAAATTGGCAATGACCTCAACCCCTATTGTGAAGTTAGTTTTAAATATAAAAAGTATGCACATTGAATTACTCTTGAACTGTTGCAAAGTAAGAATCATTAAGGAAGCATATTGATTTTGAATTGAACATATGGGGTTGGGTAATTCTCCAAGAAAATGTATAATTAAACCAAGAAGTTTGTAAATTTCCCCAAGTGATGATAATTGTTTTGGCATGTTAATGTGAGCTTGCAAGTATAGTTGGTATGAAGATACCAATGTGTATCTTAGTTCAATGAATGGGAATGTGTGTTAAATATTTTAATTGGGCTTTAATGAGAGTTGTGTAGCTGAGTCATTAAAGTTGAGGTCTCAAAAGACCTACAGTAGAAACCACTATTGCCAACATGAGGGTCTACATGACCGGGTGGTTTGAGTCCTCCTTTTATTATTATTAGATAATTGAGGGTTTGGAGTCCCCCATATTACATTACATGATTAGGTGCTTTAGTCACCTTAATAATATGAGAGCTTCAAGTCCCTCATGGTGCGATGGACCCATATAGCCCATTGGTTCCTTCTTATATTATGACGGTTAATCTACACAATCCAGACTAAATTTTAAAGTACATGTTAATCCTTATTTCCTATCTCGATATGTGATATATATATGTATGCATATCTAGTTATGTGTATTGGATTTTAACTGATTTGAAGTATTGATCATGGCTTTATTATACTTCCTTACCCCTTATGTACATACTAGTTCTCAACCTGCTAACCCTCTCCAGATACTGTATCCCTATGTGATATAGGCACCGAAGATATTTTTAGTTTTTCTGTGTAGAATTAGGTGGATCGGCTTCGTTGGTTCATTGTGGTGTATGGTGAGCGTTCATTCTCTGAAAGAATTATACATTTTATCAGTTTCTTTCATTGAGTAGAATTGAGAGTTTATATTATCATTAACATTGTCTTTGTCATTATCAGGGTCGAGGGCATGTCCTAACACTTCATTGATTTCTATTTTTTTAAAAAGCTTTATTGGATTACTGTGGACTTGAGTGGTGATGTTGGTTGGTTACCAATTATCTATTATAGGCATACTTTAAATTTCTCTAAGCTTTCCTTATGCTATCTTTTTATATATTTGGAATTCATATAATATTGGGGGTATTGTGTTATGTGGGTTAGGTCTAGGGGATGGTCTACGATCCTCATTGGACTTGAGATACCCATCACGACCAGGACCTAGTTTGGGTCATACAAAGTTGGTATCAGACCCTAGGTTTTATGAAATTGGGTGTCCACAAAGCCGTGTCAAATAGTATCTTTTATTGGTGTGTACCAAACCATACTTATAAGGAAGAGACTAAGAGACATTTAGGAGTATTTCCTTTCGTTGTTGTTCGATTTAGGGCTATAAAGTCTAAGATCTTGAAATCTCATCTAATGCCCATATGTTCGCTTTACAGATTATGCCTCCCAGAAGGTCTGATGCTTGTGTAAACTTATCTCTCTTGTGTAAGGACAATATGGACAAAGATTATCCTACTCAAAGAGTTCAGACCTGGTCTAGGGTCTCTACTTCTAATTGCCCTAGTGAAGTTCCATCTGTTCCCCCTAGGCCCCCTTTGATACCTCAAGCCGGTATGTCTAATACTGAGTTTTGCCAGTTAATTTATTTTCTTACCTAGTTGATAGCCTCTCAGACTAAGCATATTGCTTCTATTGATCCATCTTCTAAGGACACTAAAGTTGGTCAATTTATAACGTTGCATCCATAAACTTTCATTAGTTCTTAAATTAAGGAAGATCCTTAAAATTTTATTGATGAGATGAAAAAGATTTTTTGGGTAATGCATGCTAGTGAAGTGAAGGGTATGGAGTTTGCTGCTTAGTAGTTGAAGGATATGGTATTTTAGTGGTATGAGGAATAAGACCAGTCTAGGGGCAATGATACCGAGTCTACTCTGTGGGATGACTTCTCTAGTGCTTTTCTTGATTATTTTTTTCCTCAAGAGTTGAGGGCGGTGAAGGCTAAGGAATTTGTGAATTTGAAGCAAGGAAGGAGGACAGTAAAGGAGTATGCCTTGAAGTTTTATCAACTGTTAAGTTATGCTTCGCAGTTAGTGTCTAGCATAAGGGATATAATAAGGAAATTTGTTATCGGGTTATCCCGTGATTTTATCTTGGGAAACAAGGTTGCCTTATTAAATAAGGATATGGACATCTCTAGACTTGTGGTGTTTATGCAATAAGTTGAAGAGAAAAAGAAGAAGCAAGTAGAGATGAGTGAAAGTTATAATTAGAAGTTTTGATATTTGAATTAGGGTGGAGGTCAACAATAGAGTGGTAGAGATAGATGAAAATGGTCTAAGAAAAAATGGGGTAGTTTTGGTTCGTACCTTACGACTAGTGCTCCTTATCTGAAGCCATTGGGTGACCATCACTTTTAGAATAGTATTGGTCCCAGTGTATAGGGATCCCAATCTTAAGATAGTGAGACCTAGTCATCTCTATCATATCTTCTTTACAGATTATGGCCAGGTGCATCATAGTGTCTATGAAGTGGGGAAGAATGAGTGCTTCAAATTTGGTCAGATTGGTCATATGCAGAGGGATTGTCCTTCCATGGTTGCTTCTAGGGAAAATAAGATCTCTGTTGCTAATTCGTCAGCTCCTGTACCAAAGGGTGTTACTTTTTATTTTTGATCCGACACTACTTGAAACCATTTGTATACTCTATCTACCAACCAGGATTCTGAGGCATCCCCCAATGTTGTTACTTGTACACTCAAACTTTTCCCTCATGATTTGATTATCTACTTGGTCCAGATTCTACCCTTTCTTTTGTGACCTCTTATGTGGCTATTTATTTTGGTTTAGATCCTGAGTGTATTTCAGATCCTTTCTCTATGTCCACCTCGATGGGTGACTCCATAGTGGCTAGAAGATCTATAAGGGTTAGGTTATGTCAGTCTGTGGTAAGGAAACTTTGGTGGATATGATAGATTTAGTCATTTAGACTTTGATTTTATCTTAGGAATGGATTGATTGCATTCGTACTATGCATCTCTTGATTATCGGACCCAAAGGGTCAGGTTCAACTTCCTTAATAAGCTGGTGATTGAGTGGGAAGTTAGTTCCCTAGTTCCTAAGGGAAAGTTCATTCCATATCTTAGAGCCCAAAAATTAATTTCTAAGGGGTGCCTCTATCACTTAGTGCATCTTAAGGATTCTAGATCTAAAGGTCCTTCTTTGCAGGCAGTCCCTATGGTCTGTGAATTCCCCAAGGTGTTTCGTGATGATTTTCCTGGTTATCCTCCTAATAGGGAAATTGATTTTTGGATTGATATTCTTTTTAAAACTCATCCTATTTCTATCCCTCCTTATAGAATAGCTCCAGCTAAGTTAAAAACTCAAGGACTAATTGAATGATCGTCTAGATAAAGATTTTATTTTCCCTAGTATTTCTTCTTGGGGTGATCCAGTTCTATTTGTGCCATTTGGATATGCATAGAATACCGCCAAATGAATGAGGTGAATGTGAAGAATAAGTATCCTCTTCCGAGGATTGATGATCTCTTTAATCAGGGTTAGGGTTGTAAGTACTTTTCCAAAGATTAATCTTTGGTTGGGTTACCATCAGTTGAAGATTAGGGAGGTGGATATCCCTAAGACTTCTTTTTGAACCCGATATGGTTATTTTGAATTTTTGGTGATGTTCTTTGGTTTAACTATTTCTCAAGCAACATTTGAGGATCTTATGAATTGGGTATTCCATCAGTTCTTAGATTTGCTTGTTATTGTATTTATTGATGATATTTTAGTGTATTATAAGATTTAGGCAGATCATCCCAATCACCTCCGCCTTATGTTGCAAACCTTAAAATATTAATAGTTGTATGCGAAGTTGTTCAGGTGTGAGTTTTGGTTAAATGCTATGACTTATCTGGGTTATATTGTTTCTAGTGAAGGGATCATGGTGGATCCACAAAAAGTTGTGGTGGTTAAGAAGTGGCTAGACCCATGACTCCAATCGACATTTAGAGCTTCTTAAGTTTATCCAGTTATTGTAGAAGGTTTGTGTAAAGTTTCTCTTCTATTGCTTCCCTATTGACTAAGTTGACTAAAAAAAGTGAAGTTCTTATAGTCTGATGCTTGAGAGGGTAGTTTTGAGAAGTTAAAGGATAAGTTGACTTTGGATCCAGTCTTGACTCTACCTGAGGGTATTGATGGTTTTGTTGTTTATTATGATGTGTCTCGGGTAGGACTGGGTTTTGTGTTGATGCAGCATGGCAAGGTCGTTGCATATGCTTCTAGACAATTGAAGGTTCATGAGAATAACTATCTAACTCATGATTTGAAATTGTTAGTTGTGGTATTTGCATTACATATCTAGCGATATTATTTCTATGGAGTCCATGTAGATATTTAGTTCGATCATAACAACTTGTAGTACATATCACTTAAAAGGAACTAAATATCAAGCAAAGGAGGTGGCTCGAGGTGCTAAAGGACTATGACATAATTCTCCACTATCAACCAGGTAAAGCTAACATGGTTGTTGATGATATTAGTAGGTTGTCCATGGGGAGATTACTTGTGTGGACAAGGAAAAGAGGGATTTGGTGAAAGAAATTACAATTTGGCGAATCATAAAATCTGTTTTCTAGATTTTGAGGATGGTGGCATGATTGTTCATGAGGTGGGAAAGTCATCTCTTGGTGCTGAGATATTGGAGAAACAAGTGTTGGACCCTATCTTGATGCAAATCAAGAAGGATGTAGGTAGACAGAGAGTGATGGATTTTGAGTTTGGTGGTGATGGTATCTTGATGTACCAAGGAAGATTATGTGTCCTCGATGTTTATGGATTGTGAGGAATAATTTTGGCCGAAGCAATGAGTCGCAATGGTTCACCCTAGTTTGATGAAAATGTATCATGATCTTAAGGAGATTTATTAGTGGAATAATATGAAGCAGGATATGTCCAATTTTGTGGCTAAGTGCATGGTGTGTCAGCAAGTAAAGATGGAGCACTTGAGGCCCGATAGATTGTCTCAAGAGATTGAGCTGTCCGTATGGAAATGGGAAATAATTAATATGGATTTTGCTCCTGTTCTTCCACAGTCTTGCCATCAGTTTAATTCTATTTGGGTCATCATGGATAGGATGACTAAGTCCGCTAATTTCTTTCTTGTGCGGGCTAATTTTTCTATTAAGGACTATGCAAAGTTTTATATCCAAGAGATTGTGAGGTTACATGGTGCTTTAATTTCTATTATTTCTGATTATGGTACAATAGTTTGCATCTCACTTTTGGAGGTTGTTCTAGTGAGGTTTGGGGACTAAGTTAACTCATAGTAATGTTTTCCACCTGCAGACGGATGGGAAGGCAGAAAGGACAATTCAAGCCTTAGAAGATATGATTCAGGCTTGTGTATTTGATTTTTGTTGTAGTTGGGTTGATCACTTTCCTCTAATAGAGTTCACAGATAACAACAATTATCACTCTAGAATTGGTATGGCTCTATTTGAGGCTTTGTAAGGTAAGAGGTATAGGTATCCTATTGGGTATTTGTGCTTGGTGAAAATAAGTTATTTGGCCCTGATTTGGTTCACCAAGCCATGAAGAAGATGAAGGTGATTTGGGATAGTCTTAAGACCACCCAAAGTAGCCAAAAGTCCTACGGAAATGTGAGACAAATAAAGTTAGAGTTTAATGTTAGTGATAGGGTGTTCTTAAATTTGTCCCCCATGAAGGTAGTGATGCGGTTTAGGAGGAAGGGAAAGCTCAGTCCCCGTTATTCTGGTTCGTATTTAGTTTTGTAGAGGGTTGGCAATATTGTATATGAATTGGAGTTGCCTTCTAGCTTAAGCTCCATTTATCTGGTCTTCTATACCTAGATGATGAGGAAGTGCGTGGGTGATCCTTCTTTGGTTGTTCCTTAAGAATATTTGGATATTTCAAATTCCTTATCTTTTAAGGAAGTTACAATGGAGAACTTGGATGGCAAGTACGTCAGTTGATGATGAAGGACGTGGCTTTAGTAAAGGTTCTTTGGAGGAACCAAAAGTTTGAGGAAGCTACGTAGGAAGACTAGGAGGACATGAATTCCTAGTATTCATTCCTATTCTCTATTTTAGAAAATCATGCTTAAGGTATGTATGTGATCTTAACATCTCTTTTTTTTGTCTTTGTTAAAGGTAACTGTGGGAGTATTTCTGTGTTAAATCGTGCTAACATATGCCTTCACCCATCAATTGAGGATGAATGATGCTAAGGAGGGGATACTATAACACCCCAAATTTTTGGTCCTTGAAAGTTTCTAAAATTTTATCCTTACTATCCTGACTATGACTTACCCTACTAGTCGTAGGGAGTCTTGATGAGTTATTGGACCCAAATCATAGCCTAACTAGTGTGTGTGGCTATGTCTAGTGTATACCCAAATGGTTCTGTGTTGACTACGACTGGACCTTATGAATCATAGGGTCCCTATTATGAGACATAGTGTACGAGTCCTAACTTCAACTGTGTGTGTTCCTGGTAACATTGTCTTGACAATGACTCATGGAGACGAGTCGTAATGAGTCATGATGATTCAGTATGAGACCCATAATAACTGATGGTTTATTTTTCTAGCTTTTTAAATAGGGGCATTTTTAATATTTCCCTCTTATCCCAGTAATAACCCACGACCTATAAACATACTTGGGGCCCTATTATCAGTGATAACACACTCCAAACACTCTTTCTTCTCTCTTAATCTCTCAAGCATCTGTACTTAGGGTTTCCAAGAAGTGGGTCAAATAGAGCTTCAAGGGTTGAATTCTCTCCATAATCTTAGGTATTTTAGGCATGTTGGTCTTTCCAAATTATTGCTTTGCTAAAACATGTGGTTTAAAGTATTAATCATATGATTTTAATGTTGGTTTTGAACGTAGGTTAAGGATTTTGAATGATTGCTATTTATGTGATATTTCATGTTTATATATGCAATTAGCTATATTTAAATATTTGTTTTGAAACCAATTTGATGCATGGGTATGATTAATAAACTAGGGGATTATGAATTCCCCAAATTTGGTGAATATTGACAGTTACATTAGTAATGACCTCAATCCCTATTGTGAAATTTGTTTTGAATATGAGAAATATACACATTGAATTAATTTTAAACTGTTGCGAAATGTGAATAGTTAATGAAGCATAATGATTTAGAATTGAACTTATGGGCTTGTGTAATTTTCCAAGATAATGTATAATTTAACCAAGAAGTTTGTGAATTTCCCCATGTGATAAGAATTGTTTTGGCATGTTTATGTTAGCTTGCAAGTGTGGTTGGTATAATGATACCAATAATGTATACCTAAATGTGTATCGTGGTTCAATGAATGGGAATAGGTGTTAAAAATTTTAATTGGGATTTAATAAGGGTACAATAGCTGAGTCGTGAAAGTAGAGGCCTCGAGGGACCAACATAAAAAATTACAGTTGCCGACGTGGGGTTCTACATCATTGGGTAGTTCGAGTCCCCCTTTTATTATTATCATATAATTGAGAGGTTCGAGTCCCCCATATTACATTACATGATTTGGTGCTTCAGTCACCTTGGTATGTCGGGAGGTTCGAATCCCCCATGGTGCATACGTACATTCTCTAGATTGTGCGACTACACGTACTAGGGCCCTTCTATCTTAGGAAAAGTTGGGACCATATAGCACATGGTTTTTTTTTATGTTATGACAGTTGAGCTACAATATGCAGGCTAAAGTTTTAAAGTGCATGTTAAGCCTTTTTCCCTATCCCGATATATAATATAGATATATGTATATGCATCTAGTTATGTGTATTGGATTTTAACAAATGTTGAAGTATTAATCATGGCTTTATTTTGCTCCCTTACCCCAGAGGGACATACTAGTGTGCGACCCACTAATAGTCTCTTGATGATGCATCCTCATGTGATGAAGGAACCAAAGATAATTCTACTTTTTCTATGCATAATTAGGTGGATCAGCTCGGTCCATCGGTTCGTCGGGTGAAGTGGTGAGTTTCCATTCTCTGAAAAACTTAGACATTTCATTAGTTCCTTTAATAGAGTAGAATTGAGAGTTTACATTATCATTAACATTGTCATTGTTATTGTCAGGGCCGGGGGCATGTACGAACACTTTATTGATTTTTGTTTTGTTTAAAAGACTTTGTTTGATTACTGTGGAATTGGGTGGTGATGTTTGTGGGTTATCGGTTATCAATTATAGACATGTCTTAAATTTCTCTGAGCTATCCTTATGCTAACTTGTTATATGTTCAAAATTCATCCGATGTTAGGGGTAATGTGTTCTATTGGTTAGGTGTGGGGGTAGTCTATGGTCAACATTAGACTTGAGATACCCGTCATAGCCAAGCCTTGGTTCGGGTCATGACAATAACTTCCATTAGTTGACACTAAAAAGAACCCTTGGAATAATAATCAGACTATGATGACCTACCAGGGAAGGAAATTATATATGAAATAAATAAAATATGGGGTTTGACTCATTCAGGAAGGTGCTTTTTTTTGAAAGGATTGTGGAAGACTAAACCAATGATGAATGGCCAATAGTCTTTCAAAAAACCTGTCACAGAGAAAGAGGCCAAAGAGTTATTGAAAAATATGAAATTGCCAGATTATTCAATTATATATTAGTTAAGAAAGACTATCTCAAATCTCCCTTCTCTCTTTTATATTTCATTCTGGTGAGCATCGTAAAGATATACTAAAGATCTTGAATGAAGCTTCTATACCTAGAAATATTATGGTGAATTACTTGGGAAATATTAATGGAAATATCTTTGAGATAAACAAGAATAGCTTTTTCTATGATGAATTGCCCATAGAAAGAGTGGGGAATAATTGGGGCCTTTACATTACTGTGAAGTGTGACTATTTCTATATCATTTGTGTCATGATTGAAGGGGGTTTTGGTGCTAATATTTGTCCTCTAACTACCTTGCAAATGTGGAACATCAGTACTAAAAGGATATGACCTAACAATGTATGTGCCAGGGCTTTTGATAGAGCAAAAACAAATTCCATTAGTGAAATAGGGCTAATGTTGACTATAGGGCCACTGAATTTTCCATTGAATTTTAAGTGTTAAATATCGATGCCTCCTACAATTTGTTCTTGGGAAGACTATGGGTTCATAGGGATAGGGTAGTCATATCTATATTGTATCAGCTGATCAAGTTTGAACAAGACATAAAAGAAGTGATTGTTCATAGTAAAGGGGACTTGTCCATCAATAAAGACTCTTCCATGCCATTTATTGAACCAAATAATGTAAAGAAGACATTTGTTTAGAAATCTTTCTTTTTAGTGTTTGTTGATCATATCTTTGAAGCACATATTATGCCAGAGCCAGAGTTATATCCTGCTTCTATCATGGACATTAATGAAATGTTAAAGCATGGTTATATGCTAGGAAAGTGTTTAGCAATGTCTTTGCAAGGCAAGTATGACCACGTGACAACCTTGATGCTATTGGTTTAGGATACACACCTACAGTTGAAGACTGAAAAGGGCCAAGAAGTGAAAGAAGGAAATATGGTCACTTCCCTACCTAGTGTCACTACTGAATAATTTATTTTTTTTCAAAAGTGGTATCATCAAGCCCATAAAGGATATACAAGCTGAGTTAGTTGATTATTTACAAATCCTATTCGTTGAGGCTGATATGGTTAAAGTAGGTAAAGGTATAAGTAATGTAAAAGTATAGTTCATATGTCCTGATATCCAGCTCAACAATTGGGATTTCACTCCCATCCTTATCAGAAGGAAGTTTTGGTAGTTTTTTTTTTTGTTATTTGAGTTATTTTAGGGTTGTAATTTGGGATCTATCTTGTTTACATTTTTATTTTTTTATGTCCAAACCGTCTTATCTTCCCTTTTAATGAAATGTTGTGTCCCTTTTCTTTTAATGTCTAATATATTTTGTTTGTTTCTCTTTTCTTTATACAATTATCTCTATGTTGATTCAGTGATATGACATACATGCAAAATTTTCATCATAATCTTAACATCTAATCTAGTCAAGTTATAATGAAGCAAGAGGTTCAATACGATGAAGAAGAGGCCTTGGAAGAAGTAAGAAAACTTTGAAATAGTTAGAAGACAAGTCGAATCCGAATTGGAATAAAATTGAGCAACTTAATCTTGGAGATCAAGGAGATGTTAGGGAAACTGAAATAAGTGTACATGATTTACCACAATTAAAAGAAGGAATGATCCAAGACTAAGTTTATTATAAAGAAGTTTTTGCATGGTTTTATGATGCTATGCCTAGTTTAAGCACTAAGTTGGTGGTCCATAAGTTGCCGATAGACCCTGTATTACCTCCTGTTAAACAGAAGTTGAGAAAATTAAAAACTTATATAAGCATGAAAATTCAAGAGGAAACATGAAGTAGCTAAAGGCCAAATTCATCTGAGTTACTTGTTACCCTACTTGGTTATCCAACGTTGTTCATATCCAAAAGTAAGTGATAAGATTCAGGTATGTGTTGATTATCGTGATTTGAACAAAGTAACCCCAAAAGATTATTTTTCATTACCCAACATCCACATTTTATTAGATAATTATGCTTAACACGAGGTTGCATCTTTTGTGGATTGTTCTGTTAAGTACCACTAGATCATTATGGATAATGATGATGATGCCAAAAAAACATCTTTTATCACACCGTTGGGAATTATTCCCATTGAGTGATTTTGCCTGTTTTAAGAATGCTGAAGCAACATTCATGAGGGAAATAACAACTATGTTTCATGATATGATGCATAAAGAAATTGAAGTCATATAGATGATGTGATCATTAAGTCAAAGAATCAGGCTGATCATGTTAAAGATATATAAAAGTTCTTTGTGAAGCTTCGTAGGTTCAATATCAAACTCAATTAGGCTAAATATGTATTTGGAGTCATAAATAGAAAGTTGTTGGGGTTTGTAGTTAGTCATCGAGGTGTTGAATTTGACCCTCTAAAAATTAAAGTTATTCAGGATCTATCACCACCTAAGAATGAAATTGAAATGGTGAGTTTGCTTGGTAGGTTTACACTGATCAGTAGGTTTATTGCACAACTCACAACCTCTTGTGCGCCTATTTTTATGTTGATAAAGAAAAATGTTGCAATTTAATGAACTAAGCAATGTCAGGAGTCATATGAAAAAATTAAATATAATATGTCTGATCCACTTGCGTTGGTACCAAATAAGCCTGGAAGACCCTTGATTTTATACTTATTAATCATGGATAATTCACTTGTTTACGTATGGGATTAACACGATGTAATGAGTAAAAAATGAGAAAGCTATCCATTATCTTAGCAAGAAGTTCACAACATATGAAGCCAAGTACACTTTTCTCGAAAGAAAATGTTTTACACTAAATTGGGTAGCACAGAAGTTAAAGAATTATCTTTTATCTTAAATTATTTACCTCATCTCCTGCATGGATCCATTGAAGTATATCTTACAAAATCCTATGCTAATAGGTCGACTTGAAAAGTTGACAATATTACTTACCGAGTTTGACAGTATATATCTGACTCAAATCGCAATGAAATCCTTTGGCAGACCACCTAACATAGAACCCTATTGTATAGGAGTATGAGCCTTTGAAGACATATTTTCCTAAGGAAGAATTTGTTGTGCATTAATGAAGTCACTACATATGTTGATCCAGTTTGGAAATTATTTTTTATGGAGCCATGAATATGAAAGGAGTCTCGGGATAGTTCCAATATATATCTCTAAATCTGTGCAACATTTTCTGGTAACGATGCAATTTTCATTCTATTGTACCAATAACATGGCAGAATATGAAGCTTGTATTTTAGGGCTAAGATTAGTTGTTGATATGGGCATTCAGTAATTATTATTGTTGGGGGATTCAGGTATGCTCGTCCATCAAATTAACGGTGATTGGGAGATGCATAATTTAAAACTCATACCGTATCAACAATGCTTGCAAGATCTATGTTGGTGATTCATGTCAGTGAAGTTTAGGCATATTCAAAGAAGTTATAATGAGATTTTTGATATTTTATCCATTTTTCTTCATTGCTCCATCATCTTGATAAGGCTTACATCAATCTAGTGCATATATAGAACCGTGATAAACATGCTTATAGTAACATAATTGAAGAGGAACTCGATGGTGACTGGTTCTTTAATATTAAGTGATATATTCAGTAAGGATAATATCTAATATATGCCACCAGTGATAAAAAAAAGGACTGTTAGTCATTTGTCTAGTGGGTTTCTCTTAAGTGGAGGAATTTTATACAAGAAAATTCCTGATGTGGGATCTTGAGGTGTGTAGATTATAAAGAAACTTTAATAATTATTATTGAATTCTTAAGTATGTAGGACATATGTGAATGGTTATGTCTTGGCAAAGAAGATAATTCAAGCAAGTTATTATTGGCTCAGTATAGAAAGGTATTCTATCTGTTGTTCGTAAATGCCATCAATGCCAGGTACAGGGTGTTTTGATACATTCTCCTCCTGCTGAGTTACATACAATGCTTTCCCCATGGCCTTTTGTTTCTTGGGAAATGGATGTGAGTTGACCGATTGAATTGAAAGAATTTAATGTGCATAAAATCATTTTGATTGCCATTGATTATTTTACAAAGTGGATAGAAGCAACAACCTCCAAGTCGGTAATAAAGAAAGCAGCTGTATGTTTTGTTCATTCTAATATTATTTGTAAATTTGGCATTCTAAGGGTGATCATTTCGGATAATTATGCCAATCTCAATAGTCATTTGATGCATCAGGTGTGTCAACAATTTAAGATTTGACATCAAAATTCCACTCCATATTGTCCAAAGTCAAATGGAATGGTTGAAGCTGCCAACAAGAATATTAAGAAGATCCTATGAAAAATGGTACAAGTGTTTAGGAAATGGCATAAGAAGTTGGCTTTTGTAGTGTTAGGTTATCGTACAACCGTTCACACTTCAACAGTGGAAACTCAATATTTATTAGTGTATGAGATAGAAGCATTCATACCTGCAAAAGATGAAATTCCCTCTCTTCGAGTCATTGTATAAGAAGAAATTAATGATGATCAGCAGGTAAAGACGGAGCAATTGAGTTTGATTGATGAATAAAGACTAACATCAGTATATCATGGAAAATTGTATCAAAAGAAAATATCCCAAAAATTTATTAGAAAGGTACATCCTAGATGTTTTAAAGTAGGTCAATTAGTATTGAAGAACATCCTCTCTCACTAGATTGAATCTTAAGGAATGTTTTTCCCAAATAAGCTAATGCCATTGGTTGTAAAGAATGTGTAGCCCAATATAGCTTTATATTTGACAAATGTAGATGGTAAAATGACTGAAATGACTATCAATGTTAATATCATTTTAAAATATTTTTTATGATCTTTATCCTTCATTACTTCTATTACATTCTTTGTACTTGCATTCTTGAAGGTTGATATGATGAAGACATTATATTCTGCTATCCAAATACAGTGCCATCCTTTGTTTACCCTTTTAAGCTTAGTCTAATTTTTCTTTTGCATCCCTCTTTTGAATTAAAATAGAGTCTGAAAAAGATAAAAGTATCAAGAAATATAGAGTCAAAAAGAGTCCCAAAAGACAAAGGTCAAAAAAAGAGTCAAATTAGAAAAATATAAAAGAGAAGAAAGGAAAGGAAAAAAAGAAGAGAGTAGTAGAATAAAAACAAACCAAAACAAAAAGTGACTAGCTTGAACTATGTTTGACCTGATTCTTCCTAAGACAAGATACATAAGTAGCCCTAATCTGGGGTTCGGTTTAACAAAATAAATAATTTTGAATTACCTAGTTAAAAGAAATTGGGGCAAGAGTTAATTTTCATTGCTTGAGTCGATTCCAAAAGTTGTAAATCCCATCTATTTCAAGTGTCATTTGAGCCTCATGCCATCCTTTCTTTCTCACCATATCCAAAAGCCACATTATAACTAAAGAAAGACCTTCAGATCGACCTGTAAGATTGTTAGGGATAAGTATGCAATAGATTCGTGACATTGCTTTTCGGGTACTTTTTTCTTCATCATCATAGGAAATATAAGAAAAATAAAAATGAGAGATTCTTTTTGAGGAAACCATCATGGTCACCGTAAGGCGATGGTGAGATGAGAGAAATAATTTTGATTGAGTTTTATTAGTGAAAACATCACGGTCACCATAAAGTGATGGTGAGCTAAGAGAAATAAAAATGAGAGAGCCTTATTGGTGAAAACCCTCATGGGCATCATAAGGCGATGGTGAGTTGAGAGAACTGATAATGAGAGAGGCTTATTGGAAAATCCCCTACAAGCTGTCACAAACAGAATGAGGTTGATGTGTACAATGGGCTTAAGGAAGAAACTCAGTTTTAGGTTCATTAACTCAACAATAATTGGTGAAAAGTTTTTATGGAAAGATCAGATAGCTTAATAAAAAATGCATGTCATAATCATTAGAGCTAGCGACAGTATTCAGATAAGTTTTACTTTTCTTCATTTTCAAAGAAGGGACATTCATTGTTTTTTCCTTTCTTTACCATATTTATATGTTTGTTTTATTATGTAAGCTATAAAACTAAGAAAATCATCATCATTTCTTTATAACTTTGAATAAAATCTCTATCAACATAAATGAGAAAGGACTTCAACACTTTTATCGAATTTCCTTAATTGCATGAAGAAAATCCAAGGAACAGAACATGAAAGAAACATGATCATAAAACAACTCATGCAGAAAGTTTTTGTCAACAGACAAATTTCCGGATTCGTGGAAATACCAAGGTTCAAAGGGTTTATCTCAGAGACATAGTAAAATTGAAATACGGTGTTTAAGTCAGAGTCACTCCCATTAATTTTACTTTAGGTCAATGGTGTGACAGGTCAGGGGAAAATACAAATAATATGAAATAAAGATGAATAGGAAAAGTACCGGAGCAGGTTCTTGGAAGGCCAAGTGATGAGAGCCACCACTAACCTTTTACTTAACAAAATTTTCTTTGTTAAAATAGGGGAAGAATTCCATTCGCTCAGTTTAGGTACCTTTAGGGGAAACATATACATGAGTTTTCATACTCTAATCAAAAACCTCTTGAAAAACAGGACTCTACTTTCTATTTTGGATCCTCCTGTAAAATGGGGCTTTACTTTTAGTTCAAGACCTTCCTAGAAAATGAGACTTTACTTTTAGTTCAGGACCCTCCTGGAAAATAGGGCTTTAATTTTTATACTAAATCCTCCTGGAAAATAAGACCTTACTTTTTGTTCATGACCATTCTGAAGAATAGGACCTTAATTTTTACGACCCAACCCTGAGCCCTATCATGATGGGTCTCTTAATCCCACCGACGACTGGAGACAATCCCCATATCCTATTCAACCGTGCAAAATCCAAATAATAACAAAGTAGAATACAACCAAAGAAAAAAGGAAAAATAGTTAATGAACTCAAGAATGCGCTCTAAGAGTAAGAAACACCATCCAACTCACATATTTCCACAAAAGCCTCTAACCCAATCCGAAGATCAAACTAGGTCGGGACATGCCCCCGATCATGACAACAACAATGACAACGATAGTGTTAATGTGAAATCTTCAATTAAAAAATATAGAAACAAACTGATGGAATTACTAAGCATTCTAGAAGATGGAACCTCTCCACTTCACCACATTCCGGATAGAGGACTGTATAAATCAATAGAAAAAACCCCTAGGACCCTATATCATGAAATGATTTAGTGTTCGGGGATGGTTACCGTGGTAAGTTCTATCATGTAACTCAAGGATGAGATAAAATAATGCCATTTTAAAGATCAAATCCAAAATCAATGTACATATTCACATACATGCAAATATACACACACACACCCTATATATATATAGAGAGAGAGAGAGCAGGATAGGGAACAAGGTTTAGCATGAGATTTAACACTATTAACGTGAACTATTAAGCATCAAACCATCCTAAGGGAACCCATTGGCTATATGGGTCCGGCTTTCCCCACTGAAAAGGTCCATTGAATATTAGCTGCACAAATCGGAGAAATCAGCGAAAAGGCTAGGGAATCCTTGACCCCAACTAATTCCAACTATATATATAGTGTGAACTATGTACATGGTCATAAAGACCCGTACGCCGGCAAATGTGGATTCCAGTATTGGTCCCCCCGAGACCTCTACCTTCAAGGAAAGCTATAAAAGTACCTATAAGCCCAGATTAAAACATCTACATATAACCTATCCATTTATCCAGGAACCATTTATTAAGGCACTCACTGTTGGTGTACTCATACCACTATGCTTGCAATCTTATAGAATCATGCTGTTTCAATTATCCACCAACTTGGGGGAATCCACGACCCCCCAAGTTCAAATTTTTAAACAAAATTATGGCTACTAAAGCCCTTTAAAACCATTTATATTCCATTAGCCTTTTTATCCAATGCAATAGTTTCAAAAAATGGTTAAATTATGCATATAGCATGTTTCAAAGCCAATTTCATAAGGTGGTCTGAGGTTACTACAAATTCCACTACAAAAAATCCATAAACTTTGGAGGAACTAACGACCCCATTCTGTTATTCATAAGTTTGGGGAAATCCACGACCTGTCTTCTTTTATCCATACCCATGCACCCAATGAGTTCCAAAATCTATCAATAAAGTATAAACAAATGCATGTAAACCATGGGAATTCCTTTTAAAGAATAACCATTGAAAACCTCAACCCAAATTCCAAACCAAATATTAAAACCATATAAATATAGAACTATTTCATGCTAAGATAAAAATATATCTTTAGAGGAAGAGATACATGCCTGAAAACATCAAGAATTTAAAGAAGAAAGCACACTTTAAGCCAAAGATGACCAACCCTCAGAAACCCTACCTTTATTCTTGACTTGGGAATTTGAGAGAGAAGAGAGTGCTTATGTTGTGTTATGGGATGAAAATAACACCCTTTTTATGTTCTATGGTAGTGGGTTATAATTGGAGATGAAAGGTAATGATAAAAATTACCCTAATTATAAAGCAAGAAAAACTATCGCTAGTGACTATAGGTTACATCATGACTCGTGGTCACTGATCACGAGTCATCACCTAGCCTCGTAGCATGGGCAGAAACTATGGGCCTCTTTAATGGTTTGGCCACGAGTCCCACTCGAAGACTCGTGACCTCACTCTATGACTCGGGGTGAGGAGAAAATAATGCCAATATTTAAAACCAAGTAAATAACTATATGTAATCACATCCATACATATATATATATATATATATTACACATGTCGGGAAAAGGAACCGGGTTTAGCATGCATTTAAAAAACTTAACTTGGGATATGTAGCATGACCGTCCTAAAACTATCCAGGGGCTATATGGGTCAAATTTTACCCCTGAACGGCCTCAGTGTGTGTAGTCGTACAAACCAAAGATACCATAGGGGTAGGGGATTCATGTGTACCCTTTGCCCTCCATGCAATATATATACGATTATAAACTTAGGGGATTCCCATGTACCCCACAAGTACATGATCACCATGACCAACCCTCATGTTGGAAAATATGAGTTTCCAGTGTCCATCCATTAGACTCACATCTTCACAGTTAGATATCACAACCCACCATTATTTCCCAATTAAAACCTTTAGAATGTAACCGAGCCACTAAATACAAGGTTAATTACCAAGGCATTATGCACTGGTATCGTCATACCAACTATAGCTTGCAAGTAATGTCATTAGCCAAACCTTATGTGATTCTCATGTACCCTACATGATTTGTAATTAACGCAAAACCATGGACACCAAGGCTTTTTGAAATCATTTAAAACCATTTAAATAAAGTTAGGTTCCATTTCCGAATTATACAATGCAATAGTTTCAATAAAAGTCAAGCTATGTGACAAAACTATTCTCATTGACATTTTATCAAACATGTTGAGGGCATATAGTTTCCAAGACCAAAACCAAACAATTTGGGGAATACAAAGTACCCCTAAACCCATTTACCATACCATGAATTCCAAAATGTTCAAACCAATATTATAATCATGAAAGCCATAAGAAAAAATATGGGAAAACATTTTCTAACCATTAATAACTAAAACCCCCCAACGTATAATTCAAAACCAAACAATATCTATGGTTAAATTATGAAAACCATTCATTAAAACATGAATTTAGTTGAACTAACAATGAGGGAGAAGTAACATGCCTTAGATACCAAGAAAGGCGGAGAGAAACCACCCATGAAAGCCTTAATTTACCACCTTGAAGAAAACCATAGCCTTTCTTCAACCAAGAGCATTAAGAGAGATTTGACAGTGTTTAAAGTATTTTTGATTGAGAATATTAGGGTAAATTAAGTCCTAATAGTATTTTAAGTTATGGGGTTAAAATAGGTTAAGAGGGGATATGTCCAAAATACTCCCAACATAAACTGCAAAAATTCCAACAGGTGTGTACGATTTGGGCACCTAACTCGTACCCCATCATACGAGTTGTACCCCTAACTCGTACCTAGAACAGAAATTTGGACTTCACATTTTGTCCAACATATGACTCCCCTTTCCCAAATTATACCATCACCATATGACAAGTACTTACCTAGTCGTACTCTAAGTAGGATGTCAAGGCTAGATAGTGAACAATATTTAGTTTGGACTATACCACTCATATCATGTACATATAACTCATATGATATCCACTTTTACCCTGAATAATGAATGATCTACCACACACTATTTATATTATGGCTTCAGCTACTAAGTTTTAACCACATCATACGACTAGTAGGCTTGAGTCGTATGATGGCTAGAGAGTGCAAAATTGAGGAATTTTCTAATGACTAGAACCTAGGGTGTTTAAAATCACCTTCACCTTCTTCATGGCTTAGAAAACCAAGTTAGGATGAAATAATCAAGTCTCACCAACCTAAAACCAACCAATAGGAGACCTACACCATCTACCATAAAAAGCCTCAAAAGGAGCTATTTGAATACTGGAATGATAACTATTGTTATAGGCGTACTGAATGAGAGGCAAATGATCCACTCAGCTACCTTAAAAATCAACAACACAAGCTATTATCATATCCTCCAAGGTATTAATAGTCTATTCCTCTTGTCCATCTATTTGGAGGGCAGGAAGCGGTACAAAGTTTCACCTTTGTTCATAAACCATTCTAGAATGAATGCCAAAACTGAGAAGAGAATCATGTACATCAATCTGAAAGAATAGACACTGGCACTCCATACAATCTAAATATCTCCTCATGAATAAATTAGCATAATTCTCCCATACTAGGTAGTCCTTAGGCAAGAAGTGTGCATACTTAGTTACCTTATCCACAGTGACCCAAATTAAATCATACTAATTATAAGACCGTGGAAGATCCGTAATGAAATCCATTTTGATCATCTCCCACTCCCACAAGGGATACTCTATATCTTGAGATATGTCATCAGGCCTCAAGTGCTCAACCTTGACTTGCGGACAAACTTTATACTTGGCCGCAAAGTTAGCTATATCTCTTTTAATATTATTCTACCAATAAATCTCTTTTAAATCTTGATACATCTTTGTTAAACTTGGATAAACTATGTACCTCGACTCATGCACCTTAGTCAAAATCCTTTTCAGCAGCCCATTAATATTAGGAACATGAAACCTACCTTGATACCTTAGAAAACCATCACCACCACTTTCAAAGGACATAACCTTTTATTGATCGACATCATTCCTAATCTGCATAAGGATTTGATCTAAAGCCTACTTCTCCTTAACTTTAGCACTAAGAAATAATTCAACCACTCATTAAATAATTACCCCTCCATACTTAGAGCCCAAAAGATGAACTCCCAAGTTAGCCAACTGGTGAACATCTTTGACCAATCTTTTTTTCTCCTCATCCACGTGAGATAACCTCCCTATAGATAGCTTGCTAAGAGCATCAGTAACCATATTAGCTTTACCTAGATAGTAGTAAAGACTCATGTGATAATCTTTTAAATATTTAAGCCTCCACCTCTGCCTCTGCTAAAGATTCAAATCCTTCTGAGTGAACACATACTGCAAGATTTATGATCAAAATAAATGTCCACATGTACCCCATAAATATAATGATGTCAGATCTTCAAAGAAAAAACTACAATAGCCAACTCTAAATCACGAGTCAAATAATTTTTTTATAAAATTTAAATAGTCTTGAAGCATAGGCCACAACCTTATCATGCTGCATCAAAACACAACCTCGCACCACGCAAGGCGTATCTCATTATAAAATAAATCCATCAGTACCCTCAGGTAGGGTCAGAACATACACAGAAGTCAACTTATCCTTTAACTTCTCAAAGTTTCCCTCACATATATCAGACCATAAAAAGTTAACCATTTTCTTAGTCAATCTAGTCAATGGAGCAGAATAGAAGAGAAACTCTCCATAAACCTCCTATAATACCCAGCCAAGCCCAAAAAGCATTGAATATCAATTGGAGTCATGGGTCAAGGCTATATCCTGACCGCCATTACTTACTGTGGATCCACCTTGATACCCTCACTAGAAATGACATGCCTGGGAAAAGTTACGACATTCATCAAAAACTCACACTTAGAAAATTTGGCGTACAACCTTAGATCCTTAAGAGTCTATAACATAATTCAGAGGTGATTGGCATGATCTTCCTTACTCTTAGAATACATCAAGATATCATCAATGAATACTATGATGAAAAATCCAAAAACTGCCTGAATACTTAGTTCATAAGATCCATGAAAAAAGCCAAAGCATTAGTCAATCCAAATGAAATAACCAGGAATTCATAATGACCATATCGAGTTTGAAAGGTAGTCTTGGAAATATCAACCTCCCTATTCTTTAACTGATGATAACCTAAATAAAGATTATTCTTTGAGAAAAATTTAGCACCCTGAAGCTGGTCAAAGAGATCATCTATCCTAGGAAGAGGATAGTTATTCTTCACCGTGACCTTACTCAACTGCCGATAGTCTATACACATCCAAAGATATACATCCTTTTTATACAAGAAAAGTATAGGAGCACTCTACGGAGAAATACTAGGATGGATGGAACCCTTACCAAAGAGATCGTTTAATTGCTTTTTCAGCTCCATTAACTCAGTTAGAGCCATTTTATAGGGAGGAAAAGAGATAGGATAGGTTTCTGGTAAAATATCAATTCCAAAGCCTATTTCCCTATCGAGAGAAATGCCATGAAGATTCTAGAGAAATACTTTAAGAAATTCTTTTACCATAGGGATAGATTGTAAAGAGGGACCTCAGAATTAGAATCTTTAACTTAAAGCAAATGATATAGACATCCCTTAAAAATCAATTCTGAGCTCTAAGATAAGAAATAAACCTCCTTTTGGCACTAAGAAGCTATCTTCCCATTCAAATACTGATTCATTAGGGAATTAGAAACTAGCCTTTCAGGTTTTACAATCCAAAGAAGCATAAAATAAATAAAGCTAATTCATCCTTAAGATATCACTAAAATTTACCATATCAAGATCTACCAAATCTACGAAGATCTGCTTATGAAAGATGGTCACCATACAACCTCTATAGATCTTTTTGTCTATAATAGAATCACTCACCAGAGTAGAAAAATAGAAAGGGTCAAAAATATCTTCAAGGCCAAAACTAAAGTGCATGGCCACATAAGAGGTCACATAAGAAATGGTAGACCCTTGATCAACCAAATAATACACACCATAAGAGATGGACTATAACTTACCAGTAACAACATCAAGAGATGCCTCAGATTCCTGATGGATGGAAAGAGCATAAAGATGATTCCAACTAGTGCCAATAATTGAAGTAGCACCCTTTTGTTTGGAAGGTAATGAGGTATCAAAAAGAACCTTGATAGCTCTCATAGAAATCTTAGATGAAGGGAAGTGTCATTTTATATGCCCTGGATGGCCATAGTTAATACACCGATTTGTCTTTTCATCATAATAACCCTATTACAGCTTATCTCAAAATCTACAAGGAATATATGGTAGGGTTGACTAAGCTCTACTAGGCTGAGACTGGGCATCCTGTGCCTTAGGATCACTACTATGCTAAAAACAACGATTACCGGATAACTTAGGATAAGTACCACTAGCTGAAGAATATGAATAAGAAACCCCAAGTATTATTATTGCTCCAGTTTCTACCTTTTCTTTACTATTCTTCCAACCCCCACCCTACTCAGAATACCAAAACATTTTATTCTACCTTTCTCCCATCTCTATCTATTTTATCTTTTTCATTCTCTACTTGTTGCATATAAACCACAAGCCTAGAAATATCCATATAATTGTTTAACATAGCGGCCTTATGCTTCAAAAGCAAGCCGCGAGACAAACCCAAAGAAAACTTTCTCATCCTAGCCCTCATGCTAGTCACAAACTCTGGATCATAGTGAGATAACTGATGAAATTTCAAAGCATACTCCATACTTATCCTACCCTACTTCAGACTTACAAGATCCTCTATCTTAGCTTCCGTCAACTCTTGAGGAAAGAAACAATCAAGAAAGGCACCATAAAACTCCTTCCATATAGCCTGCTCAGCATCATCACCCATCGACTGCTCCCACTTCTCATACGAATGAAACTCTATGTTAGAGATATCCCCTTGTGGTGACTGAGCATGAGTGTCACCAATTGGAGGCACTAGTGGGGACTGGCAGAACTCCACGTTGGGTAGTACAATTAGGGACCTTAGACCTGGTCTACACCCTATAGGCGGGCAAGTTCCATCCATACTATCCTCAGGTAGGATACAGGGTCTATCCTAGTTTCTACGAGCATCAAATCTTTGAGGAGGCATAATTTAAAATGTGAGTAAGTCATAATTTAGAGAAATTTCAAGACACCAAACTTTGTAGCACAAAATAGAACATAAAAAAGAAAATATTACTAAATTCCTTATAGCCTTTCCCTTATAAGTGTGGCATGCTATACACTTATAAAAAGGACTCTACTTGAAATGGATTTGTGGATACTTAATGACCCTGAGCCTATTCTCTGATACAAAGCTGGTCATGACCCGACATCGGGCCTAGTCTCGATGGGTATCTCAAGCCCACCTATGATACCAAGCTTGTCTTGAACCGACCTCAGTCCTAGTCATGATGGGTATTATAAGCCCACCAACGACTGGAGACCACCCCTATAGCGTCTTCAATAGAGCAAAATCCAAATAATAACAAAGTAGAAAACTACAAGAGACTAAAGTCAAAATAGTTAATGTAACTCAAGAATGTGCTCTAAGAGTCAAAAACACCATCCAATCCACATATGTACAAAAAAGCCTATAAAATATCCCAGATATCAAACTAGGTCAGGACATGCCCCCAACCATAATAGTAACAATGACTATGGTAATGTTAATGTGAATTCTTCAATTCTAAAATATGAAAATAAATTGATGGAATGACTAATCTTTTCAGAAGATAGAAGATCACCATTTCACCGTAAACCCAATAGAGGACTACAACACCTAACACTACATAAACCAATAGAAGAAACCCCTAGGATCCTACATTATGAAAACATGTAGTATCCGTGGATAATTAATGGGGTGAGCACTAGCACGTAACTCAAGGAAGGGACAAAATAATCCCATTTTAAAATCAAATACAAACTCAATAAACATGTTCAAATACAGGCAAATATACATATATATATAGTATTGGGATAAGGAATAAGGTTTAGCATAAGATTTAAACAATTAACTTGGACTATGTATTATCAAACCATCCTAAGGCCACCCACGAACTATATAAGACTGGATCCCCCACTGAAAGAGCTCAGTGTATGTTACCTGCATAAACTAGAGAAATACAAAAAAGGTCTAAGGAATCATCGACCCCACCCAATCCCAAGTATATCTATAGTGTGATCTAAGCACATAGTAATGAAAACCCTACACTTGAAAATATGGTTCTTTAGTATTGCCTCCCCCGGGACCTCAACCTTCACGATGAGCTACACAACCCCCTTTACTACAAATTAAAATATTTGCACATAACCCATCAATTTATCCTGGAATCATTTATTAAGGTACTCACTATTGGTATCATTATACCACTATGCTTGCAAGCTCATAGAATTATGCAGTTTCAATCAACTACCCATCGGGGGGAATCCATAACCCCCGAGTTCAAATTTTAAAACCAAATTATTGCCACTAAGGTCTTTTAAAATGGTCTATATTCCATTAACCTTTTTATGCAATGCAATAGTTTCAAAAATTGTTGAATTATTTATATAACCATGTTTCTAATCCAAAAACAAAAGGTGGATTGAGGTTACTACCAATTCCACTACCAAAAATCCATTAACTTAGGTAGAATCCATCACCCCCATTCTGTTATTCATAAGTTTAGGGGAATCCACGACCCCCATTATATTATCCTTACCCATACATCTAATAAGTTTCAAAATCTATTAATAAAGCATAAACAAATGGATGTAAGTCATGGGAATACCACTTAAATAATAAATATCCAAAATGCTCAACCCAAATTCCAAACTAAACATTAAGACCATATGAATATCAAACCATTTTATGCCAAGATAAAAATTCAAGTTTAGGGGAAGAGATAAATGCCCTAATACATTAAGGGGTCATTTGCTTTGAGGTGTAAGTAATCCAAGGGATAACTAATTTTTGAATAAAATGTAAAGATCAATTGAACGAGTATTTGGTTAGAGAGATTAATCAATGGTGGGATAACTTGTCCCACCATTTACACCATAGTGATGGGATAACTTATCCTATATACATGGTGGGATAATTTATTCTGGGATAACTAATTCCGGTAGTAGTTATCCCGGGATAACAATTTCCTAACAAAATGACCCCTAAGTATTTGGAGAAGAAACCACACTTTCATCCCTATATAACTAACCAATAGACACCCTAGATTTTTTCTTGAGTTGGGAATTTGAGAGAGAAAAGAGTACTTATGTTATGGGATGAAAATAAGAGTCTTTTGATGTTTTATGGTCATAGGTTATAATTGAGGGTGAAGGTAATGACCAAAGTACCCTTAAATAAACTATAAAAAAAACTATCGCTAGTGACTATGGGTCATATCATGACTCATGGTCACTGATCACTGGTTATCACTAAGACTCATATCCTGGGAAGAAACTAACGTTATTTTTACTGGTTTTTCCAACAAATCCCTCCCTACAAATCTTGGAGTGTAGTAGTTACTAAGTAAGCAACCTTGGGCCATCTCACTATTAACGTTAGGTCACGAGTCCCTTACCATAATTTTTCACATTATCTTACGACTCATATGATCCCAGTTGCGACTATGCTAAGAACTTAGGGAAACCTTACTAGTTAGATCACGATTAGCTCTAAGAAACTCATAATTAGTCTTCAAATCTCATCATCTGATCTATAACCTAATTAGTAAGTACAATCACTAAGAATGGGAATATTAGGACCCTTTTAAAGAATGGTAATATTTGTAGCCTCATACATATGGGATTAACATGACCCTCCAAATGAATGGGACTAGCAGGAACCTCCTATAGAATGAGACTTTATATTTTGGAAGATTTGATATTTGTTAATCATAACCCTCTTTGAGATAACTTTTTCTAGCTTTGAATTTGATTTCATAAGACACCATGAAGAATAGGATGAAGATTTTAAAATTTCAAGTTTAAGAGCCTGCCTAGAGAATAGGGTAAAGAATTTCAATTGCAAGTTCAGGAGCCATTCCAAAGAATAGGGTAAAAAATTTAGATTTCAAGTAAAGGATACCACTTGCAGAAAAGGGTAAAAACTTTAAATTTCAAATTTAGGAGACTTTCTGAGGAATCGAATGATGATTTTCAAGTTCTGGAGTAGGGCCTACGAGCATGGTCAAGTTATAAGTTTATCACCAAAGCCAAAAGTCTTTATGGTGAAATAATTTACTTTAAAATTTAACCCAAATAAAAGTAGATATCTTATCACTTGAGAGAACATTGACAACTCAAGATAAGATTCATGAGAAGCTGCAAAGGTAGGATTTTGTAATTTTTTTTAAGTTTTTATTTGTATGTAATGGCAGGATTAGCAGACCAAAACCTAGACAGGACCTCACCTGACTCTACATTGGCATAGTATTATATCCCGGGTTTCGACCTTATAAATTTTTCCTTAAAAATTGATCTTTGAACCCAATACAACTTATGGATACGAGCCATATGCTGGGGTACAAGTGGTATGGTCCTATCATAAGCTGACCAGTGTTAGTTGGTGGGATGGTTTTAATTACTAGAATGGTCATGAATTAAGAGTATGATTCATAAGGCTTGAATATGAGTTGTGTCAGGGACTCAAACGGTGGGCAATGTTTGATCCTCTTGGTAATTCATTCTGCCATGGATAAAGATCATAGGTACAAATCGTATGCTGAGGTTATGACTTCGTTGGATGAGTCTTATACTAGAAAGTGTCTATTCCAAGGTTAAGGCCTATACAATTGGTGGGAACCAATCATAAGGAAGGGTATAATTCGTAAGAGGGTCAGTCATATCCTTGTGAAGGGTTTTTGAGGGACTTAAGTAGGGGTATTCTAGACATTTCCCTACTTACCCTAATTATGAACCATGACTTCTAATACAGGTAGGAGGTTATTTACCCTATTATTCTATTCATTAACATATAGAAAACTATTCCTAAATATTCAACTAAGAGCTTTTGGGGCAAGAGAGCTAGGGTTTAAACATGGAGGTGGCTTTAGGACTTTCTTTGGTGATTTTCTTCCATCATCCTTCTTGGTTTAAGGCATGTGTATCTTCACAACTTTTTATTTCTAAAAAGGCATGGATTTTATTGTTCTTTTTATGGTTTCAGTATTGCATGGGTTATGGTTTTCCATTAATAATTGGGGTTTTTGATGTAAATGGTTTGGTTATGGTTTCTTATAGTTTAATTATGCTTTTATATGCATTTATAGTGGTTTTGTGAAATTGGATTGTATGGTAATGGTTTAATGGTCTTTGGAATTGCTTTTGGTTATATTATAGCTACAAGGTATTTGATAAAATGCTTATAAAGATATGTTCATTGCATTGACTTTTTTAAATTGAACTCTTGCTGGTTTTTAGCTTATGCATGAAACTATAAATTTTTTAAATGGTTATATAGGTTAAAGGCTTATTGGTTTTTGTTGTGGTGTACATAGAAGTATTCCAAAAAGTTAATATAGTTAATGGATAGGGCACTTGAGAGTCTTCTTAACCTAAATGTTTGGTTGTGGATAAATCTTACAAGTATGGTTGGCATGATGCTACTACTAAAAAATGGCCTTAGTTAATAAATGTTAATTGGATTTATTTGCATATGGTTTTAATTTGGGCATGAATGACGGGATGTGTAACTGAGCCATAGAAAGTGGAGGTTTCGGGGGAACTGAAACTAGAAACTCAGATGAGGGGTTCTTGATGGCCATGTACGAGTGTCACATTTTATATTAAAGTGATGTACTAGTCATCCTATGGGATATCTCCTAGTTATGCGGCTACATGCGCTGGGACTCTTTCAGCAGAGGGAGTTGAATCCATAAGACCCATGGGTATGGTTAAATAATAAGGTTAGATATCCCTTGTAAAGGTTTTAAATGAATGTTAAACACAGATTCCCTTACTTTGCACACTTATATATATGTATTATTACATGTATAATAATGGTTTTACATGGTTGTTTAAATGACATTACTTTATCCTTATCCTAAGATACATGCTTGTGGTCATTTGCTAACCCATCTACTGGCAACTGTATACCCACGCTATGCAGGAACCAGTCATTTGACTCCTTTTACATAGTGATTGATATTGTGATAACATTTGTATTGAAGTGGTGAGCTTCCATCTTTTTGAAATCCTCTATTTCATGATAAGGATAATCTTAGACATTTTGTTTTTATTTTAGATATTGGTTTTGTCCATGGTTGGGGCATGTCCCAACTAGATAATTGTATTCTTTTGGATATATGTTTTGTTATACTTTTGGGGGTTGGAATGGGTGGGATTGATATTAGTGTCGGCCTTAGCATTGGTATTGGGGCTGACATTATTAGGCGATCTTGTTGATTATTCCATCAAATTATATTTTAGGATTGATTGTCATGTTATGTTTTTATATTATTGTTGGTTTGGTATGGTATGGACGGTTGGGTTTGATATAGTTAAACTCAGTTGGGTCGGTCACGGTCGTGATCCTATCCCAGAGTCTTGATGTGAACAATAATTCTATCTTGTTATATATTTGGAATTCAGTCCATCTGAGGCTGTATAAGGAGGTTAGATTGGGTTAAGGGGGTGGTCCCAGTCTTGGTTGGACTTGGAATTCCCTTTATGTCTAGGCCCTAGTTCAGGTCATGACAAGTTATCATCAGAGCTTTAGGTTCATGGTCAACTCAGAAGTCCACAAAGTTGTGTCAAGCAGAGTATCTTTTTTGGGGTGTATAGCACGCCATACTTATAAGAAAGAGGTTACAAGACATTTATGAATGTTTCACTTTCTTGAAGTTCTCAATCCTGGAATCCTCTCTAATCCTTGGTTATTTGTATTTTAGATCATGCCTCCTAGATCTTGAATGCAAAAAAATCCTTCTACCTCATCTAGGGATAATGCTGAAGGGGTAACTACTATGTTTGGAGTATATCTTCGATCTCATGGTCCTATTTCTGATTGTGCGGGAGTTTCTCCTATTTCTTTTACTACTCCTTAGGTCTTTTAGGGTAACATGGTGAATGTAGAGGTTTTCTAGTTTGTTCATGTTATTGCTCAGATGGTCCTTGCTTAGGTCGAGCGGGGTGCGGCTAGTGCTTTTTCTGCTGAGGACACAAAGGCTGGTTAGTTTATAAAGATGAGTCCTCCTACTTTTATGGGAGTGAAGGTGGAGGAAGACCCATAGGGATTCTTAGATGAACTAGAAAAAATCTTTTAGGTTATGTAGGCTTCTGGTATAGAGGGAGTTATCTTTGTAGCTTATCAGTTCAAAGTTAGTGCTTATTAGGGGTATAAGAAGTGGGACAGAGATAAGGGTGATATGGAAGAGAAAGGGTTATAGAAGGCCTTTTCTAAAACCTTCATGGATAGTTTCTTTCCTCAAGAGTTAAGAGAAGCTGAGATGGAGGATTTTGTAAACCTCAGGCAACAGAGGATATCTGTAAGGGAATATGCCTTAAAGTTTCATCAGTTGTCAAGGTATGGTCCTGATTTGGTGGCTGATATGAGGTCGGGAATGAGGAAGTTTGCTTCTGGGCTGAATAGAGATCTGATTTTGGAGAGAAAGATTTCTTTTCTTGTTAGGGATACGAACATCTCTAGGTTGACTATTTATATACAGAAGGTTGAGGATGAGAACAAAAAGCAGGTAGAATTTGGGGATAGGCAAAAAAAGTGGGGTAAATTTTTTGATCAGGGAAGTGCATAGTCTCAGGGTGATAGGGATGGTGGCAAGTGGCAAAAAAAAAAGTGGGGGAGTTGTGGTTCTTTCTCTACTGCCAGTTCTCTTTACCTATAGCAGTAAAGCAACAGGCATCACTAAGTGGTGATAATTCTCAAGCTCAAGTTGCCCAATATCAGGCAAGTCGAGGTCATTCTATTTCTTTATACCCTCCTTATCAGTTTTGTGGTCATCCTCATCGGGGATTCTATAAGGAAGGTAGAGATTAGTGCTTTAAGTGCGGTTAGGTAGGCAATCATCTTAAGTATTGTCTGGCTAATGAGGTTTTTATAGGGGTGAATAAAATTGCAGTGGCTTCATCTTCTACTCCTACACCTGGTGGTGTTGCATCTGCTTCTGTCACTAATCCTGGTTCTTGTGTTAGTCGAAACAGGTTGTGCGCTTTGACATCCCAATAGGAATTCAAGGCATCACCTAATATTATTACTGGTACATTAGCGCTCTTCTTTTTTGATGTATATTGTTTGCTTGATCTGGACTCTACTCTTTCTTGTGTGACTTTTTATATAGCTGTGTCTTTTGGTTTTGATTGAAAAGTTATTTTAGATCCTTTTTCTTTTTCTACCCTAGTAGTAGACTCGGTTATTACCGAATAGGTCTATAGGGGGTGTGTGGTATCTTCTAGTGATAGGAAGACCTTGGTAAATCTATTTGAGTTTCGAATGGTGGATTTTGATGTAATTTTGGGTATGGATTAGTTGCATTCTTGTTAGGCATCTTTAGACTGCTGGACTTATAAGGTCATCTTTAGGTTCCCCAATGAGCTAGAAATAGAATGGGAGGGTTGTTATTTAGTTCTTATGGGAAGATTAATTTCTTATTTTAGTGCTCAAAGGTTAATCAATAAGGGGTGTCTTTATTACTTGGTCTGGGTGTAATACCCCGATCATTTGTTAAACCTAAATCCATCTTTTGAGTGAAAATGTATGACTTCCAAATTTATTTTTATTTATCTCATGTTGTATTTCCCTAAATTCTACTCTCGATCATGTGGATAATTGGATAAGCTTTCCATCAACATAAGATTCACCCAAATCAGACACCCGGTGAGGAAGTTAGAGCCATTTTGTAATTCCCCGAGACTCTAACTAATAGTGCAACCATGAATCAAGCTCTTGAGAAATAAATAATAGTGATTTGTTTGGTTTCTAATCAAGGATGGTGTGTATTAAGGCCTTAAAGATGTCCTAATGATTGGGCGAATGAAAACATTCCTTACCGGTTGAATTCTTCGAAAGGATATTGGAATAGTCAACTTCAAATGAGCATATCTCTCATTATACTTGGAATTTTTTAGGTCATGACATATCAACATATATATAATTGAATTAGCTTCCCAGTGATACCAACTTCGCCAAAATCTGATATTGGAGCAAACAGTTATGCCGATTTTACTCCAATATGGTCAAGCTGGAAAATGGTGACGACGATTCTGACGAGCTGTCGCATTTCTGACGCCATTTCTGACGATATCTTCACTTTCTGATGACATTTCTAATGACATTGTTATCCTTAGGTAGAAAATAAATTTTTTTACCATTTTGTGATGATATTTCGTGATGGCCTATCACGGGTCTGACAGCCTATCATAGATGTCGTCAGCCATTTTTTTCAGCAATTAAGGGGCATTTTTAAAAGGGTATTTCGGTTTTTTCCACCCATTTTAAACCTCTATATATATCCAAGTAAAGAAGAAAACTTCATTCTTCTTCCATTTCATCAAGAATACTAGGGTTTCTCCCTCAAAAATCTAATCCAAATTTCCCAAGAACATCAAGAATCCAACCATAGATTTTATAAATTGGTTCAAGATTCAAGGTACCCAAGTCAAAAGCATCAATAACCCTAACTCAAGAAGTGGAAAAGGAGTCTATAACAAGTTTCTTCATTCAAATCTACAATCAAGGTATGTGGGGTTTGAACAAGAACAGTTCTTTCGTTCTTGTGCCCAAAGATTTAATTTCTACTATTGAAGTTCATGATTTGTGCAAAATGGGTTTACACCCAAATTACTTTATTAATAATTTATGATATTTGAGAAATTCAAGATTGATACACATGACTATTTCATCATTTATTTCTTAAATTGAGAACTTATGCCATAAGTTGAATATTATTATAATGAGTTGATGATTTCTGAATAATTTGAGAGAAGAGTCATTATTTAAGCTTTTCTATGAGAATTTTTATTATTAAATATATATATATATATATATATATATATAGATAGATAGATATTGATATAGATATAGATATTTGAACTTGAGATTCAAGAATGAGTTCTATGATGTTTTCTTGAAGTTTTTAATACATGATTCTTTTACAACTTCCAAATTATGAATTGATATTTAATATTATGAATTTCATGTTCTACCATGAGTTGGTATTTCAAGTTCATTCAAGACATGTGTCAAGCTTTAAGCTTCCTTATGACAAATTGGATTATCGAGTATATTGATTCATAAGATTGAGTTGTTATAATGAGTCTTGATATTGCCTCAAAGTTTTTGATGTTGCAATGACTAAATGAATTGATATATCTTGATATTGAGAAAGATTGTTTGATTTTGAGTCGAGTTAGGAATCCACAGTTGTATATGATTTATCGATGAGATAAATATTTATGTTTTGGTCTTTTTAATGGACCCACGAATTGATATTGATTAAGGTACATTTCCTAATGCGTTCTGAGCCGAGTCTGGGAGGAGTATTTAGCACTGAGTGGGAAATGTGGTATTTCTCCAAAACTACATGCCACCGTAGGATTGATATTGATGATTGTGGGCCAGAGGCTGAGTTTTGGATTATGATTCAGAAATTGAGGTTGTACTCCTTGGAAAGAGTACGACACCCCCGCCAATGTGGGGTTGTTTCTTTAGGAGGGAAATATGTTGGACTCCATGCGGCTCATATGGTGTAGTTATGTCAGTTATAAGAAACTCCTAAGTCCATAAGAGTTAAAGTTTCATGAGTTACTGAGTCACTCTAAGTCATGATTCAAAATGTTTGAGTTAAGTATAATGATTTATAAGATTTATAATGCTTGTATTAGTATTCATGATTTACAAGGAATATATTTCTGTTAATTCAAGCGAAGAAAGTTATTATCGCCAACATGCATGATTTTCATAATCATTTATGATATTATTTATAATGTTACATTACAGCCCCACATACTCAGGACATTTCTTAAAGTACTGATGCCCATATATTTTTGTATGCTACAGTGCCTTATAATGTAGGTACAAGTTATAGCATAGATACCGCATTCAGTTAGTTCACAGCTTCCAGTCAGCAGGTGATGAGTCCTTTTGATTTGAGGGCATAAGTCAATTATAAATTTTGAGAAGTGTTGTATTTTTCTTAATTTAGTCGTATTGAGATTGGGTAGTTGGGAGTCATGACCCATCTATCTGAAGTCAGTACCAGTAGAGGCTTCATAGATAGTCAGTTGAAGTTGATGTATTCAATTTCAGTTTCATTTGTAAAAGTATAGTTGTAATCTTGTAAGGTTCATGTTTATATTGATCAAGTTCAGAGAAGTTCTATATTTTCCTTAACCTTATATAGATTTAAGTATTTTATCTAGTTGTTTATAAGTTATGCTAGTAGGAGGGTTAGCTTGGGGTCACTTACACCCCTAAGCACCGTGTGATGTCCCAGGACCTAAATTTTTGGGTGTTACAAACTTGGTATTAGAGCATAGAGCTCAAGTGTCCTAGGGTGTCTATGAAGTCGTGTCTAGTAGAGTCTTGCAAAATGGTACGAAGACGACTGTACTTTTCTTCGAGAGCCTACAAGATATTTAGGAAAGGTCTCTATTCTTTAAAGTTTTACATCGTGCTATAGAAAGGTTTATTGAGAAACTTATATAAATTCTCATATTACCCTATTTGGGGCATCCCCACCTTATTTTCAAGGTATTAGAGACGGTCAAACTCAATTCTTTGCAGATAGTACTTTCTTAAATAGTCCCCACAGATATTTATGAAGTTGTAAATAAGCTAGAAAGTACCCTATTAGTGCCTTATCATGCTTTGCTTATAAATTGTCCAATAAGCCCAAGTCAGTTGCGCTTCCAGATTTTCTTCTCAGAATCTATATTGATAATCTATACTTCTTTATTTATGTACTGTTCTTGAGGTAACATGATCAACGAGTTCCAATTTTCTCCTTCTGATAATGCTTTCAGACTTACAAGAGAGAAATTTTAGAAATTTCATAAAGCGGCCTGAGAAGAGCTTACCAACGTGTTATAAGTTTCCTAAGTTCAATGTTATGCCCTCTCCCTTATGATTCTATCAGTTAAGATAGATTAAGATGTGTATTCTTAGATTATCAAATATGATATGGCGAGTTTCTATCTCTTGTAACCTTGTTATCTTCATGATGTTGGAACTAAAAGTCTAGTGAAGCTGTGTGGGGCTCTTTCGATTCACTAGCATAATTGCTTTGTTATCCATCTCAAATTCTTTTTCAAAATACAAATCAAAGACTAGTAAAGCTGGGTGAGGCCTATTTTAATTCACTAGCGACTTATTATGTATCTTGTTTCATCATGCTGGTTAGAACTGGTTTAGAGGTATTGTGGTAACAAAGGGTGGAAAGTGTGATTTATTAAAAGTATGTATAGGTGAGCCTTTTGCATATAATCGAGTTAGTTATAAAGTGATATTATTCTTGTGTGTCAGCTCTTGGAAGAAAGAAAAAGAGTTATTGGTGGAGGTAAATAATGGTTTTCTTAAGGTATGAAAAGTGTTATGGACGGTGTGTTGCCCAAGATAAGTATAAGTTATGGATGATGATACTTAGTGGATGAGTGTTGTTAACTTAGATGCTCCTGAGAATGCAAGGGAAAGTTAAGTTGAGGCTTAAAGAGTTATGAACTAAGTTAAGTTATGTATGAAGAATAGATAGTAATGATGGGTAGAAGAAAGACGTGTTTATGGATTATAAATGAGAGAGGCCATATGATTATGACCAATTATTGTTATGAGGGGTTTTAGGTGGACTAGTGTTTATTGGCGTTTTGTTTTATAGTTTCCAAGTGAGAATGGTGTGTGTGAGGTAGAGTTGTAAGTTATGCTGAGCGTTAGGCATTAAGCTTGGATGAATAGTGGATATGAAGGTGGATATGATGATTTCTTGGTTAATGGTTCTACTTATAGGGAAGTGATCTAATGGGCTTGGACAGTGTATGCGAGAGCTTAAGTTTGATCAACTTGTAATTAAGTTTGATTGTGTGTTCTTGGTGAGAAATCTTGCCCAAGGTTTTGTGGGGCTGCTTTATTTTTTTCTTGGGTCATTATATGTGGCGTAATTAGTAAGTGTCGTGGAATTGCTAGGTGGAGAAAGTCTAGTTAGGCAATGAACGATTTTCTTAATAATTAAGTCAAGAATTGTGATGGATTTAGTCTAAGGGGGAGATAGTAGAACAAGTGACCAGGTTAGTTTTTCTGGTTCTAGTGGGTATGCCAATAAGTTGTGGAACAGCTGTGAGAAGGGATACTGGTCGACCCATTTTTATTTTAGTATTTTCAGTCATTCCTGTATTTATTCATGCTTTTCATTTTGATTCCATGATCATGATTCATATCCAGGCATGCCATAAAAAAATCCTGTCCTCACTTAGTTACCGAAATGCAGAGTCTCAGACCTTTCATCGGTTGGAATCATAATTTATAGTTACAAATTCCCAATTTAGGTCATGCAACGTATGACTTATGTACTCAAGATTTGTGATATTTTTAGTTCCAATGTTCAAGTGCTACTTTTAATGATCAACAAGAAAAGAATTTAGATTCATATCGTGCATGTCCCCTGGTTGAATTTCCTTGATGGGTTTATGATGTTAAATCCTCTATTCCTCTAGCCTTAGTTGAGTGTTAAGTTATTCATAGTACCTATTCATATGTCAGATCCTCATGCTCTAATCTTTTAGTTATCTCTCCTTATGCAACATAGTGGTGGTGAATTATAGTTTAATCGGGAGAGAAGAGATGTTTCCTTATCAACGATAGAGGGTGCCATGCCTACTTTGGCTTGGCGGTTATGTGAAGTAAGATTGAGGCTATGTCTTTGATACATCTTATGGTTAGTTGAAGTTTAATGTGTTATGATTGGGAAGATTGTGGTGTGTTCATTTTATGTAATTCCATGAGTTGTAATTCTATGAGTTGGAAGGAATATTAGACTGAAGCATTTGTTTACGACTCGATTAGAAAGGAGTATGTCAGGTGTGCTTGAGGTGAGTGCATAGAAATTTTCTTGATAAGAGGTGTGTAGGGTGTGAAGAAGAGGCTTTATAAATGTTTGATTAGGAATGCGCATGTGGTTATGAAGATGGGTGCCTTGCATATTAGTAAATGACTAGTGCTAGGTGGATTAGAGTTGTCAAAGTGGTAATTAGAATTACTCTTGAAGTGAGAGGTTGTAAGAATGTAGATGTGTGAGAGCTCATGATTCAGAATGGGGTTATGTGGCGAATTTTGTTATTCTAGGTTACGCATGAAAACGATAAGGGGGTTTGGTTCAAGGGGATATGGGTAGATGGAAGTATTGGTGTCATGTGAGGATTGTAAGTCAAATCGATCAAATATAGTATCAGCAGGGTATAGTATAGTCGAGAGAGTGTTTGAGAAGTGTGGTTGAGTTGAGAGTAAGGAGTTGCCTTGCTTGAAGCTTAATACTTTTATCGTGAGTTATGATTCATAGGTTTGGGTTTCAAGTTATGGGATTATAGTAATTTTGTGATCTTTGATTCAGATAGCTTGGTTAGATATTGCCTAAAGTTCTTTGCTCCTTCAGACCATTAGAATTCCTTGGGAGGGTGTTGAAGAAATCCTCTACTTAAGTATAAGTATCTAGTACGATTCAGTTTGCATAGCTAGCAACCCAGTTTTTAAAATTTGGAAAATTGATTTCTATGGTCTTCCATTTTTTTTGAACTAGTCTGGTCTTACCACTCGAAATTTTATAGGTATGAGCAATTGGATAAGTAGTTGCTCACACCCAAAATCTATGAATTCAGTTCAATATGTGTATCAGACATCAATTTCATATTCGGATATATAATAGTGATTCAGTGTATGAGCATTCATTGAACAATCTTTGTCTTTCAAGTATTCTAGTTCAGACAATGTAATACCCATTGTGTAGTCTTATCCTTGTTTCTCATGACCTATGACTGCAAAAATTATCTCTTCACCGTCTATGAGTACGATTGCACCCTGATCACATCAAGTGAATTCTAAAATCTTAGTATGATCCCGCTCTTTAATATAGGAAGAAGCAAAATCAGCTTAGATTCAGTCGAGAATTACAGTTGTCCTATATCTATTTTTTTCCAGTCTCAGATCCTGCTGTATAGATATTCTCAACATGATTTTATACATTCAATGAAGTACTTCACAGTTTAGAAAGATATAGCTATAGATTTGTAAGTTGTTTCAGCTGTGTGTCATCAGTTTTCTCTATATTCTTGGCCAAAAAGCAACATTCGAGGACGAATGTTTCCAAGGGAGAGATATTGTAATACCCCGATTGTTTCTTAAGCCTAAATCCATCTTTTGAGTGAATAAGTATGACTTCCAAATTGATTGTTATTTATTTCATGTTGTATTTTCCTAAATTCTACTCTCAATCATGTGGAGAATTTGATAAGCTTTCCATCGACATAAGATTCACCCGAGTCGAACACCCGATGAGGAAGTTAGAGCCATTTTGTAATTCCTCGAGACTCTAACCAGTAGTGCAACCATGAATCAAGCTCTTGAGAAATAAATTATAGTTCTTTGGTTGTTTTATAATCAAGGATAGTGTGTATTAAGCCCTTAAAGATGTCCTAACAATTGGGCGAATGAAAACATTCCTTACCGATTGAATTCTTGGGAAGGATATTGGTATAGTTAATTTAAAACGACAATATCTCTCATTATACATGGAATTTTTGAGATCATGACCTATCAAAAGATAGATAATTGAATTATCTTTCGAACGATACCAATTTCGCCAAAATCAGATATCGGAGCAAAGAGTTATGTCTATTTTACTCCAACATGGTCAAGCTAGAAAAAGGCAACGACGGTTCTAATGGGCTGTCACGTTTTTGACGCCATTTCTGACAACGTCATCACTTTCTGATGACATTTCTGTCAGCCTTAGGCAGAAAATAAAAAATTCGATCCTTTTGTGACGACATTTCGTGACGGCTTATCACGGGTTTGACGGCCTATCACGAATGTCGTCAACCATTTTTTCAGTAATTAAGGGGATTTTTAAAAGGATATTTCGGTCTTTTCCACCCATTTTAACCCTCTATACACATCCAAGTAATGAAGAAAACTTTATTCTTCTTCCATTTCATCAAGAATACTAGGGTTTCATTCTCTAAAAAATCCAATCTAAATTTCCCAAGAACATCAAGAATCCAACCATAAATTTTATAAATTGGTTCAAGATTCAAGGTACCCAAGTCAAAATCATTAAGAACCCTAACTCAAGAAGTGGAAAAGGATTCTATAACAAGTTTCTTCATTCAAATCCATAATCAAGGTATGTGAGGTTTGAACAAGAATAATTCTTTCATTCTTGTGCCCAAAGATTTAATTTCTACTATTGAAGTTCATGATTTTTGCAAAATGGGTTTACACCCAAATTACTTTATTAATGATTTATGATGTTTGAGCTATTCAAGATTGATACACATGACTATTTCATCATTTATTTCTTAAATTGAGAACCTACGCCATGAGTTGAATATTATTATTATGAGTTGATGATTTCCGAATGATTTGAGATAAGAGTCATGATTTAAGCTTTTCTATGAGAATTTTTATTATTGAAAATATATATATTTTGATATTTGAGCTTGAGAGTAAAGAGTGAGTTCTATGATGTTTTCTTGAAGTTTTTGATACATGATTATTCTACAACTTCCAAATTTTGACTTGATATTTACTATTGTGAATTTCATGTTTACCATGAGTTGGTATTTTAAGTGCTTTCAAGACATGTGTTGAGATTTAAGTTTTCTTATGAAAAATTGGATTATTGAGTATATTGATTCATAAGATTGAGTTGTCATAATGAGTCTTGATATTTCCTCAAAGTTATTGATGTTTCCATGACTAAATGAATTGATACATCTTGATGTTGAGAAAGATTGTTTGATTTTGAGTCGAGTTAGGAAACCACAGCTATATATGATTTATCGATGATTTATATATTTATGTTTTGGTCTTTATAATGGACCCATGAATTGATATTGATTAAGGTGGAGTTCCTAATATGTTCCGAGCTGAGTCTTGGAGGAGTATTTAGCACCGAGCAAGAAATGTGGTATTTCTCAATAACTACATGCCACCGTAGGATTGATATTGATGATTGTGGGCCAGAGGCCAAGTATGATATTGTGATTGAGAAATTGAGGTTGTACTCCTTGGCAAGAGTACGACACCCCCACCAATGTGGGGTTCTCTCCTTAGAAGGGCAATACATTGGACTCCATGCAGCTCATATGGTATAGTTATGTCGGTTATAAGAAACTCCCAAGTCCATAAGAGTTCAAATTTCATGAGTTACCGAATCACTCTAAGTCATGATTTAAAGAGTTTGAGTTAAGTCTAATAATTTATGAAATTTATAATGCTTTTATTACTATTGATGATTTACAAGGAATATATTTCAGTTAATTCAAGTGAAGAAAGTTGTTATCATCAGTATGCATCATTTTCATAATCATTTATGATATTATTTATAATGTTGCATTGCACCCCCACATACTAAGTACTTCCCCCATATATTTATTTCTATATGCTACAGTGCCTTATAATGTAGGTACAAGTTATAGCACGGATACCATATTCAGTCAGTTCGCTGCTTCCAGTCAGCAGGTAATGAGTCCTTTTGATTCGAGGGCATGAGTTAGTTATATAGTTCGAGAAGTGTTGCATTTTTCTTACTTTAGTCGTATTGAGATTGGGTAGTTGGGAGTCATGACCCATCTATCTGAAGTCAGTACCAGTAGAGTCTTCGTAGACAGTCAGTAGAAGTTGATGTATTCAGTTTTAGTTTTATTTCTAAAAAAAGAGTTGTAATCTTGTAAAGTTCATGTTTATATTGATCAAGTTCAGAGAAGTTCTATATTTTTGCTAACTTTATATAGATTTAAGCATTTTATCCAGTTGTTTATGAGTTATGCCAGTAGGAGGGTTAGCTTGGGGTCACTTGCGCCCCTAAGCACTGTGTGATATCCCGGGACCTAAATTTTGAGGCGTTATACTGGGTTAAAGATTTTGACTCGGAAGGTCCATTTTTACAGTCAATTTCGATAGATAATAAGTTTCAAGAGGTCTTTTTGGATGATCTTCTTGGTGTTCTTCCGGATAGAAAAATAGAGTTTGGTATTGATTTGCTTCCAAACACTTGTCCAATATATATTCCTCCATATTGAATGGCTTTGGATGAGTTAAGGAAACCGAAAGAGCAAACTAAGAATCTTTTAGATGAGGGGTTTATTCGTCCTGATGTTTTTTATGGGGTGTACCAGTGTTGTTCGTGCGTAAGAAGGATTGTTCCCTTCGGATGTGTATTGACTATAAGAAGTTGAACAAGGTAACGATTAAGAACAAGTATCCTCTCTTAAAGATAGATGACCTACTTGATCAGTTATAGGGTGCCAAGTTCTTTTCCAAGATAGATCTTTGGTCTAGGTACCATCAACTTAAGATTAGGGAGGTGGATATCCCTAAGATGACTTTTTGTACTTGATATCGGCATTTTGAGCTCTTGGTGATGTCATTTGGATTGATAAATGCTCTGGCAGTGTTTATGGATTAGATGAACAAGGTGTAGTGGTAGTATTTAGATCTCTTTGACATTGTATTTATTGATAACATTTATGTGTATTTGAGGAGTGAGGTGAATCATTCTAATCACCTTTGTGTGGTTTTACAGATCTTAAAGGAACAATAGTTGTTTTCCAAGTTCTCTAAGTGTGAGTTTTGGTTGGATGCTGTGACTTTTTTGGGTCACATTATTTCTAGTGAGGATAATGGTTAATCCTTAATAGGTTGTTGTGGTGAAGACGTGGCCTAATCCCATGACTACATGCGATGTTCGAAGCTTCTTAGGTTTAGTCGAGTATTATTAGAGGTTTATTAAAGCTTCTCCTTTGACTAAGTTAACTCAGAACAAGGTTAATTTTTCTTAGTCAAAACTTGTGAGGAAACTTTTGAGAAATTAACGAATAGGTTGACGTTGACTCTAATTTTGACTTTGTCGAAAGACAATGATGGGTTTATGGTTTATTGTGATATATTTCGGGTAGGGCTTGATTGTTTTTTTGATGCAGCATGGAAAGTTGATTGCCTATACTTCCAGGCAATTGAAGGTTCATGAGAGAAATTATCATACTCATGATTTAGAGTTGTTGGCAATTGTGTTTTCTTCAAAAATATGAAGGCATTATCTATATGGAGTTCAAGTGGATATCTTTTTTGATAATAAGAGTCTTCAGTATCAAGGATTATAATATGAATCTTCACTACCACCTAGGTAAGGCTAATGTGGTTGTCAATTCTCTTAACAGGTTATTTATGAGATATTTGGCTCATATGGAGGAAGAAAAATAGAAATTAAATGAATGATATTCACCGCTTGGTCAATTATAAAGTTCCTCTCTTGGATTCTAAAGATGGTGGCATAATGGTGCAAGAAGTAGTTCGATTATCTCTTGGTTTAGCAATTAAGAAGAAGAAAGTATTTGATTTGATCTTGATAAAAATAAAGAGTTATGTTGGTGGGCAAAAGGTGTTGGTGTTTGAGATTAGTGATGATGGTACTTTATGGTACCAAGGGAGACTATGTGTTTCGAATGTCGATAGGTTGCGACAAAGGATTTTGGATGAGGCACATGAGTTGTGCTAAGTTATCCATCCTGGTTTGATAAAGATGTATCATGATCTCAAGAAAATATATTGGTGGAATGGTATGAAGAGGGATGTGGTTGACTTCATGGCCAAGTGCAGGGTGTGTCAATAGATTAAGGTTGAGCACATGAGGCCAGATGGGTTGCATCAATAAATAGAGTTGCCTGAATGGAAGTGGGAGTTGATCAATATGGATTTTGTTATTGTCTTCCTTAGTCATGGAATCATTTTGATTTAATTTGGGTCATCATGGATAGGATGACAAAGTTTTCTCACTTTTTGCCCGTAAAGACTACCTTTTTGATAGAGGATTATGCAAAGTTGTGTCTTTAAGAGATTATGAAGTTGCATGGGGTGCCTATTTCGATTATTTTCGATTGTGGTATCCAGTTTACCTCTCATTTCAGGCGATCTTTCTAGAATGGATTGGGGACTAAGGTTAGTCTGAGTATTGATTTCCATCTGTAATGCGATGGTCAAGTGGAGAGAACTATTCAGAGATTGAAGGATATGTGATGGGTATGTGTGATTGACTATGTGGCTGTTGGGTCGAGCATCTACCTTTGGTAGAGTTTGCTTATAATAACTATTATCATTCTTGTATTAGTATTAATTCATTTAAGGTATTGTATGGTAGGAGGTCTAGATCTCCTCTTGGATGGCTTGATCTTGGTGAGGTGGATATGTTTGGTCTTGACTTGGTCTATCAAGATATGCATATGGTGAGGATAATTCAGGATAGGCTTAATGCTTTTCAGAGTCGCCAAAAGTCCTGTGTGGATGTTAGGCATAGAGACTTAGAGTTTAAAGTTTGGGACAGGGTTCCTAAAAGTGTCTCCCATGATGGGAGTAATGCGATTTGGCAAGAAAGGCAAGCTCAATCCTCGATTTATTTGTCCTTATGGGATTTTGTGAAGAGTGGGAAATGTTGTTTATGATTGGAGTTGCCTGTGAATTTGGTTTTGGTTCGTCTGATCTTTCATGTTTTCATGTGTAGGATGTGTGTTGGTGATCTTTCTTTGGTTGTTCCTTTGGATGAGTTAGATATCTTGAATTCTCTATCTTATGAAGAGGTCCCAGTTGAGATATTATGTAGGCAAGTTTGTTGGTTGCAGACCAAGGATGTGTCTTTGATTAAGGTTTTATGGTTGAACCATAAGGTGGAAGAAGCTATATAGGAAGCGAAAGAGGACATGAAGTCCAAGTATCCGCATTTGTTTTCTGCTCCTGGTATTCATGCGGAAGGTAAGTGTTCTTGAGCACATCATTATTTTTTGAGTTTGTTAAAGGAAAGATTAATATCTTTGACTCTTTGTTTTCAAACTTTGTTAAAGGGATATTTGATAATGCAAATGACTTTGTATGTGGTTACCCCTACCTTGTCTATCATTTGGGGATAAATGTTCATATCGGGGGAAAATATTACATCCTGGGTTTTGGCCTTTGAAAATTTTCCTTGAAAACCATTTTCCGAACCCAATACGGCTCATAGATACGAGCTGTATGCTGGGATATGAGTGGTATGGTCCTATCGTAAGCTAACCAGTGTTAGTTGGTAGGATGGTTTTGATAACTGGAGTGGTCACGACTTAAGGGTATTAGTCGTAAGGCTTGGATACGAGTCATATCAGGGACTAGTATAGTGGTGAATGTTTGATCCTCTTGGTAATTCATTCTGCCATGGATACGGATCATAGGTACAAATTATATACTGAGGTTACAAGTTAGTTAGATGAGTTGTATACTGGACAATATCTTATACAAGGTTAAGGCCTAGGTACGATTGGTGGGAACCAATCATAAGTAGGGGTACGATTCATAAGAAGGTTAGTCGTATCCCTGTGATGGGTTTTTAAGGGACTTAAGTGGGGGTATTCTGGACATTTATCTACTTACCCTAAATATGATCCATGACTACTAATACACTTTGGAGCATATTTACCCTATTATTCTATCCATTAACTCATAGAAAACAATTCCTAAATATTCAACAATTCTCACAAGAGCTTTTGGGGTAAGAGAGCTAGGGTTTCAACTTGGGGATTGCTTTGGGACTTTCTTTGGTGATTTTCTTCTATCATCTTTCTCAATTTAGGGCATGTGTCTCCTCCCTACTTATTTCTAAATAGGCATGGATTTTATGGTTGTTTTCATGGTTTTAATATTGCATGGGTTATGGTTTTCCACTAGTAATTAGGGGGTTTAGGTATAAATGGTTTGGTTATGGTGTCCTATGGTTTAACTATACTTTTATATGCATCAATGGAGGTTTTGGTAAATTGGATTGTATGGTAATAATTTAATGGTCGTTGGAATTGGTTTTGGTTATATTATACCCCAAGGTCTTTGATAAAATGCGGTTAAAAATATGTTTATTGCATTGATTTATTTAAATAGAAGTCTTGCTTGTTTTTAGCTTATGCATGAAACTATAAATGGTTAAAATTGTTTACAATGGTTAACGTCTTATTGGTTTTTCTGGTGTAGTATATGGAAGTCTCCCAAGAGGTTAATATGGTAAATGGATAGGGCACTTAAGAGTCCCTTCAACCTAAATAGTTTGGCTATGGATAAATCTTGCAAGTATGATTGGTATTACGATACCACTAATAAATGGCATTGGTTAACAAATGGTAATAGGATTTGTTTGGATATGGTTTTAATTTGGGCATTAATGGCGGGATGTGTAGCTGAGTCGTGGAAGGTAGAGATTTTGGGGGAATCAAAACTAGAAACTAATATTTGCCAATATGAGGGGTCCTTGATAGCCACATGCGAGTGTCACATTTTATATTGGAGGGATATACTAGTCACACCATGGAATATCTCCTGGTCATGTGTTTACACGCACTGGGACTCTTTGACCAAGGGGAGATGAACCCATATGACCAATGTGTGTGGTTAAACAGAAAGGTTAACCAACCCAGGTAAAGGTTTTAAATGCATGTTAAACATGGATTCCCTTTCCCAACACTTATATAGATATGTATGGTTGTATGCATAATGGATGATTTTATTTGGTTGTTTAAATGGCATTACTTTATCCTTATCCTGAGATATATGCTAGTGGTCATTCGCTAACCCATCTACTGGCGGCTGTATACCCTCACTACGTAGGAACCGACTGTTCGATTCCTCCAACTAAGTGATTGACTCGTGAAAAGCATTAGGATTGAAATGGTGATCTTCTATCTTTTTGGAAGGCTCTATTTCATGATATGGATACTCTTAGACATTTTGTTTTCATTTTGAATATTAGTTTTGGCCCAACCGAATAATTGTATTCTTTTGGATAGAGGCTTTTTGGTACTTCTGGGGTTTGGTATGGGTGGGATCGGTATTGGTATCGGTCTTAGCATTGACATTGGTATTGGGGCTGACATCATTGGATGATATTATTGGTTGCTCCATCATATTACATTTTGGGATAGATTGTCATATTATGTTTTAATGATCTCGTAGGTTCAGTATGGTATGGATAGTTGGGTTTGGTAAGGTTAAACTCGGTTGGGTCGATCACTGTCGTGATCCTATCCCTGAGTCTTGATGTGAACAATAATGCTATCTTGTTATATGTTTGGAATTCATTCCATCTGAGCCTGTATAAGACAGTTGGGTTAGGTTAAAGGGGAGGTCCCCGATCCTGCTTGGGCTTGGGATACCCATTACGTCTAGGCTCTAGTTCAGGTCATGACACATAGTCCCTCTCATTTCCAACCACTTGAACTATGCATGACCTAATTCCCTCTTTACCATGGGTAAGTAGGATATCCAAAACTAAGACTCAGCCATACTCTATCTTGCTTTTTCTTCTTTTCGAACAATGGTCAGTTCAAATTTTCTCTCGTTGACTACTTCTTTGTCTGAAAATACTTTATGTTTAAAGTCAAATAGGGGAATGACGAAGACATGTAATTTTGACCCTCTCAAGCTTTGTAACTCAAGTTTTATAGGGTTGATTGAATTATCTTTCTTTATATTAAAATTAGAAAATCCAGAACTAGCAATAAGTAAAATAATGCCACTTGGCATGTTTTTATTGGTCTAAAAATAGTTTACCCTATCCAACAATTCCTCCATAAAAGGACAAAAATAACAACCTACATAATATACCCACCTAATATTACCTCACATACCTCACTCTACCATAATTTGACACGTCACCCCTGCAGCAACCACTATCCTATGCGTCACCACCCACACCTCTCTCATATTTTTTGACTACACTCTCTCACCATTACGGATAGATAAAAGGGAAATTTATACACTCACACACTCATAGACAGTGAAGGGGATAGTTATATACATATACTTAAAATGGATAAGAAGAAGAACAAGAGAGAGAGAGCAACTACTCTTTCCTCTTACTTTTTGATGAACAATTTGGCAACAACCCTCCCTCCCTTCTAACCTTCACAAAAAATTACATTAGCTCCAAACACACCATACTAGAAAATGCCATTAACTATTGACCAAATATCCATAACAATCTACCCATTTGTTTCATTTTTTATGAACTCTCCACCTTTATCGGGAGTTGATTTTTCCCATTTTGAATATTTTCTGGCAAAAATCTCATCAGAAAATGCCACTTTTTTGTTGTGCGTTAACACCACCATCTGTAACTGTGTTGGTGAGGTTTGTTCTCTTAATTTTGTCTGGGTTTTCTAGTTTCGGCTTTTAGTTGGGTGTTTGGAGTCTCCTCTCCGATCGATTGATTATTGCAAAATAATGATGGATGTTTAGCATGATATTCTGTTTGAGGTTTCTATCCGCGGATCTTGATTTTTTCTAAATCATTTTAGGCATTGTTTCAGAGGTAACATTTCTATTCCTTATCTTATTTAGTTGTAACAGTGTTGTTTTGAATTCATTTTATTTTTTGGATATTAGTGGTCGAACCCGTGTGTTATTTATTTTGAATTCATTGATTGTGTTTCTTTGTTAATGTATGATGTTAATGTTGAATATCTGAAAATTGAAAACTGTTGGAATTGATTGATAATTGAAAGTTGGTATTGGGTAGTTTGATTTGGGAATTTGGGGTTTAAATTTATAATTCCTATTTTCAATTGATTTTGCTCAATTTTTTGTTATATTCCTATAGATTTGTTCAAATGGCCAGTATCTTAAAATTTTTATTCAATTGCGCAAAATCAACCTTTGGGTGTTGTACTCATTCTAGGATTTGTGTCAAAAGGGTACAATAGGAGTAAGTACGGACCACTTATACTCATTAGGAATCATAGACGAACTAGGCAAAGTAGAAAATAAAATAAGTAAAGAAAATACTATGAGCACGCAATCTGTAGGCAGAGTAGTTCCCAAAGGGTAGCTCATACTCTCTCTCTCTCTCTCTCTCTCTCTCTCTCTCTCTATATATATATATATATAATATATATATATATATATATATATATATAATCACACACACACACACACACATATTAAAAGGGACAAGCTTACAAGAAAATAGATAGATGGAAGCAAATTACACGGCAAGTAACATGTATAAAAAACAACACATGATGTGTAATGCAATGCAATAAATGATGAAGTGAATAGTTGAAATTCATTGCATGACTTTCTGTATACACCTATCCTCAATGTTGATAAAATAGGACCCATGGGGGATTCTCAACCCATATATTATCTGAGTTTCCACCAATCTCAATCTCATATTTCAATCTACCTGACTGGTACATTCCCCTATCTGTTCATTTTTACAAGTTTCTCATTTTCTTTCAAAAACCATTGTTCCTCAATGATACCAATATCTCATAAATATGTATGTATGATATAAGGATATATTCCTCATAATCAAATAAGTATGCTAATATCAATTCATTTAATACATATATAAGTGAGCTTAGAAAATCAACTCAATATGTTAATAATTCATGATATCAATTCTAGTTGGGCACCATTGGAATAAATATGCATGTAATACATCATTAATATCATATCAACCCATAACTTAGGCATTTCTATCACAATACAGGAAAAAAGTGCTGAATAAGGCCTCTATCTTAAGCCCGTGCATGGCTATCACATTAAAAAATAAGCCAGTCATATACACAAATAAAACAAATGATGTCAAATAAAGCCTCCGCGTGAGCAACACGCAGTATATAATATCATTAGTTAATAAAAACAGAGTATAAGCTCGCAAAGCATCACGAAATATATAATACCCAAAAATTATTTTTTGTAGTCATTTTTCCGAACCCATAGCATGCTTTGTTTATTCACTAACTACCTAGCCTAGTATGAAGAAAGTTAATCTACTCCTGAATGATAAAATCCAAGCCTAAATTCCTTTAATATGGAGCCGTCCCCTTTTGAACGGGATTGAAATTAACTACAACATTTAAATATAACATCTACACATTAATAAAACCTAATGATACTAATATTGCCTATTTTTAAGTCAAATCCAAAATGGGTTCATAAATAAAAAGGGTAAAACTAAAATTTACATTAGAAATACATTTCCCAAGGTTATAAGAATCTAATATTGAAAGTGCTTGTAAAAATCACTTTAAAATGAGGTTCAAATAGAAGAAAATTATTTCAAATCTTTTATGGAAAAACTCCTAAAAATACCATGTTAAAATTAAGATTAAGGAGTGTTTTGATGTTATGATTCAATGTAAAGTAATGAAATTAAGGATTTGGAGTTTACCCAAGCTCAAATGGTAGTAAAAATCCTAAAAATCTCCCAAACCCGAAGCTCAAGGTCTAAAAATGGTAAAAAATTACAAAGAGGGACTTATATACTAGTGATGGCAACTTAAGATACTATTTGAATGCTTAAGTGACCACCACTTAAGTGGCTTGAGGGTTGCTAAATTAGCCAAGACATTTAGGCTGGCCATCGCTTTTAGCGGTCAAGTGTCCTAAAGCAGACCCCACTTAAGCAACCCTTTGCTGCTTAAGTGGCTGCATGAGTTATAAGCAAGGGCTGAGTTTGTGCAAGCCAAAAATGCTCCAAAGGGACCTTCCAAAATTGATTGGGACCCTACAAAAATAAACCATATATGATACAAAGCTAATTTCGATATTTCATACTCAATGATGATGCAGGATTTTTTTAATAAAGATCATTTTCAACAAATTCACCCCCAAAACCCATTTCAGGCATAATTCACTAGTTTTTCAAATGGGTGGTCGAAATGCAAACTAAAGGTTTTGAATCTGAACCAACCCTGAATCTAAACAAAATTTGACATTTCAGATCTAATTAAACTACCTAAATTGACATCTGACACTCAGAATATCAAAAATTGACCGAAATTAACTATAAAACTTGTAAAGCTCCTAAACACCTCAAATACTTCCAAAATGCTCACGATAATATTAGAAACCATGGCAACCATACCAAAACCCCAAATCAATATATAACAACTATGGAAAGTAAAAAATGGTCAAATACCATAAAAATTAAGCTTTCACAGTTCTTAGCGTAATGCATTTTGAAAGTTGAAATTCTAGAAGTTTGATCAAAGACAACATTTTAGGTTAATAAGTTTTGATTCAAACTCTAATAATTCTATTAGGTCTAGAAGGTATTTATAACTTAATGTGATGGTTGGTATGAATTTTGAGGTGTTAAAAAGTGATTTGATTCGTTGAGAAGATTTCTAGAAATTTGAGAAATATAGAGTTGACCTCGATGAATATTCAGTTGAGACAACTTTAGATCTATCATTTTATGTTTCCAACTGATCTGTAACATACTTTTTAGTTGAAATTATAGTTTAGTCTATTCTTATGGGATTTTGAACAAATTTTGATGGTCCATTCAGAGAATTTTCATTTTTGGCTAAAACTACTTATCTTGTCATCTGATCCAACTGAATTCCTTCATCATAAAGAAGAAGTTCAACAATTTCTTCATCTCTTGGATCCCTATATTTGGGAAAGCATAGTAGGTAGGTTGGGATTGGTTAGTGTTTGGCATCTATGTATAAAAAAAGTCCAGTCATGGTTTATTCACCATGTTCACGACTGGTCCATCTTGATTGTGATAAAGAAAGATTAAATCCCTGATTGTTGTGACCTTAAAACTAAGGATAGTGATGATACCTATCTAATCTACCTATGGTTAAGTCATCCTAACTCTCTATAGAAATAATCAAGTTACTATATAGATAAAATGTAAGAATGATAAGTCATAAAAAAATCACTTAAGCAATATGATAATAGAGTACGGGAACATTAAGATTCCCCAACATATGAAAGCCACTAGTAAAAGTCTCTACAATAAATTCTATAAAAGTTTTAAAGGCTGTAAATATCAAAAATAACGAATCGAATGAATAATCATAAAAGAGATACAAGGATGTTATGAGCAAGCTAATCATCTAAATCAAATCTCAATAACTCAACACAGTACAATGACTAATCAATGACCTGGAGCTTCAAACTCAAAATCTACACATAAAAGTTTAGATGAAACAAGAATGAGTCTAAACAACATATACTAAATAACATTGATGGTTGATCCAAAATAAAAATAATGGGAAAAACCACCTAAACTTTCAACTTACCTGACTCAACCACACAAATATGCAAACTAAAAGTCCCCACCTAGTCTAGTAGTTTAACAAAAATGATTGAATAAAATACAATTCAATAGTACTCAAACACCTCAAATTAGTATTAGGTTAGAAACTCAATAAATTATTCTTAGCATAAAAAATCAGTACATATACAATGAATATAAATGATGAATATAATACATATGATGAATATACATCTGACACTCTATTGTAGAAACCGTCACTGGAATTTTAGTCTTTTGGTGTGTTTTAACTATTTTCCCCTCCCATAGTTATATTATGGTAGTTGTATTCTACAGGAGTGGATATCATAGGTTATTGAAAGGCTAGAAAGTTGATATGGTTAAATTTAATTAACATCTATAGAAACTGGGCTCATATCAAAATTTCATAAGTGCCACCTACTCCATAACGTGATTCTTTGGTTAGTAGGACTCTTGGTGTAGATCTTGAGATATTCAAATGAGTTTTAGAAGATTTTGACTTTTTAATTTTGGAAATTTAAGAGAGTTGATCAAAGTCAATGTTTGAGGTTGGAAAGGATGTCATATAGTTTCAATGATTCCACTAGGTGTAGAGAGTGATTTTTAGTCTAATTAAGGTTTGATCACCTCCCGAGACTTTTAGATAAGTTTTTAGCTGTGGTTTGGAAATTTGGAGATATCTACTTCAAGAGCTGACTTTAGTGAATATTTTATCAATATGACCTTGATTGGGTATTTTGATGATTTCATCTAGTCAAGAATGTATTTTACAAATGGTTTACACTATTGGTTAGTGTTTAGGAGGTCTTAGATGAGTTATCTGTACATGTTCAAAGTTTAAAATTTTTTCATTATTGAGTTTTACTGGTATAACTTAAGGAAAATAAGCTATTTTTGGTGATTGGATGGTACCATTAGAACTGTATCAAAATTTTGAAACCAACTCAAAATGAATAGACACATTTCGTTTGTCTATGAGGGAGATATGACCTTTTTAGTATATTGAGTTGTGGTTGGTGATAGAGCAACCACAAATGTGGACTTTGGACTACAAATTGTGGTCCCAAAAATACCGTAGAAGGTCCCTGTAAATGCTGAAATTACTAAGTACAAAATGGGTGGATTTTTGGATTTTAGAATCAATTTGATCTATAAAGTTGAGATTTGAAACATCAAAATGAAGAAATCAAAACTTTTTAATTTGTGGATCAATTCGTGATGAATTTTCATTAATTTTTGGAACTTAATGTCCTTGTAGTATAGGAAAAATATTTTTGGCATAAATTTATTAAATTATTGATTATTTTCTCATTTTAAACCGTGTATGAACATAAAAATATGAGGGTTTCTAGGTAAATTAAAGAGTGATAAATGATGATTTTAACCTTTACCTTAACTCCGTATTTTATCAAAATTCATATCTAAAATAGTTAAATGATGGGTAACATGATTTTCAATAAAATTCTACTTTTGTTTTGGGTAACATGATTCTCAATAAAATTCTACTTTTGTTTTGGGTAACATGATTTCAATAAAATTCTACTTTTTCTCCTATAGGTTTGAGATTGACTTTTGAGTTGACATTTTAGAGTCGGAGTAGAAGTATAGCGCTATAGGTGTCAATGAACTAATTTTTATGTGTAGAACTTGCTCTTGATATATTTATGCTGAATTGGAACTATTTTGGAAAAGAATTAATTTTAGTGATGGTTCATGTCATAAATTCTCAGCTTCGAGGTATGCTATGACTTAACTTTCTTTAAACTTTGCTGGAACGAGTACTTATGACACGAACCGACCCCGAGACTTGTCATAATGAGCATCCCAAGTCCAACCAGGACCAGGGACCGCCCCCTGTTACCCAACCCAACCACCTATTTCAAGCCTTAGATGGGCTGAATTTCAAACATATAACAAGATAGCATTATTGTTCTCATTAAGACTCCGAGATAGGGTCACGATTGTGGCCGACCCAAATGAGTCCAACCGTACCTCACCAACTGCACAACTGTACCAACCAAATCGTAGACCATAATCCAAAGGGAATACCAAAACATTATATGATAACAATCACAAAATGTAATACGATGGAAGGGTGAGAAATTATGTCCGATGATGCCAGCCTCTCAAATTATTCCAATGCCAAGGACGACACCAAAACTGATCCCGTCCATACCAACACCCAGAAGTACCATAAAGCCACTATCCAAAATAGTAAACAAATTTTGTTGGGATATGTCCCCAACCATGGCAAAGACCAATATCCAGAATAAAAGAAAAATGTCTAAAGAAATCCATAACATGAAATGATGCCTTCTGAAAGGATGAAAGCTTACCACTTAAGTCTAAATACTGATATCGAATTTGCGTGCTAAATAAGAGGAGTAGAATAACCGATTCCTACATGTCGTGGGTATAAAGACACCAGTAGACGGGGTTAGCAAATTATCGCTAGCATGAATCTCAGGAAAAGGATAAAATAATTCAGTCATAAAACCAAGTAAAATCATCCCTAATTCATACAAGTATACATATATAAGTGCTGAGAAAGGGAAATGGGTTTAGCATACATTTAAAACCTTTATCTGGTCTATGTAGCCTTGCCTTCCTAACCACCCACGGGCCATATGGGTTCAATTCCCCTGCAGAGAGGGCCCCAGTGCGTGTAGCCGAACGACTAGGGAATATACCATGGGATACTAGTACATCCCCTAATATAAAATGTGACACACGCGTATGGTCAACAAGACCCCTCATATCGGCAAATATGAGTTTCAAATTTTGGTCCCTTCGGAACCGCCACCTTCCATGGCTTAGATACATACCCCGCCATTAATGCCCAATTAAAAACATGTCCAAACAATCCATTTACTATTTATTAACCAAGGACAATATTAGTGGTATCGTTATACCACCCTTTGCTTGGAAATAATATCAATAGCAAAACCTTTTAGGTTAAAGGGACCATAGGTGCCCTTCTAATTACCATACTAAACATGCTTGGGAGACTTCCACGTTCTCCATATGTATAAACATTTAGCCTTTAGCCTTTCCAAACCATTTAAACTATGCATAAATCCTTTATCCAGTTCAAACCATGCAAGAGTTCTATTAAAATGAGTCAATGCAATAAACATATCTTTATAAGAATTTTATCAAAAACCTTGGGGGCACAATATAGAAAAAACTAATGCCAAAGGCCATTAAACCTATACCATGAAATCCAATTGTCCAAAACCATCAATAATGCATTTAAAAGCATAATTAAAACAGAGGAAATCATAACCAAGCATTCAATATCAAAGCCCCCAATAATAGTTGAAAACCATAATCATGAAATAGTAAAACCATGAAATCAATCATATAAATCATGCCTTAAGTTGAAATTAAAATGAGGGAAGAGAATCATGCCTTAAACCAAAGAATTGATGGAATAGAATCACCAAAGCAAGCCCCAAAGTAGTCCCTTAGTTGAAACCCTAGGTTCTTTGCCCCAAAAGCTCTTAAGAGAATTATTGGATGTTTAGGATTAGTTTATAAGTGTTAATGAATACAATAATAGGGTAAATAACCTCCTAGGTGTATTACATGTCATGAGTCCTAATTTGGGTAAGTAGGGAAATGTCCAGAATACCCTCACTTAAATCCCTTAAACACCCGTCACAAGGATACAACTGACCCAAACGAGTTGTACCCTTATGTACGATTGGTATTCACCATCTGTATCCAAGACTCAACCCTTGTTTTAAACATTGTCCAGTATATGAGTCATCCAACCAAGTCGTACCCATATTATACGATCCGTACCCATAGCCTATATCCCTGGCTGCGTGAAATACCAGGATGATCAAATACTATCCATGATATGACTTGTACCAAGCCCTACGACTTGTACCCCTAAGTCGTGACCATTTCAGTGATCAAAACCATCCCACCAACTAACACTAGTCAGCATATGACAGGACCATACCACTCGTACCCCAGCATACGGCTTGTACCCTTAAGTCATATTGGGTTCGGAGAATGGATTTCTAGGAAATTTTCTAAGGGTCAAAAGCCAGGATGTTTCAGTTTCCATCACTAGGGACATTCATCACCGAATAATGGATAAGGTAGGGGCAAGCACACACTGAGTCATTTGCATTATCAAGCATCCCTTTAATAAAGTTTGGAATCAAAGAGGCAAAGATCTTAATCTTTCCTTTAACAAACTCAGAAAATAAAGATGCGTTCAAGACACATACCTTCTACACGAATCTCAGGAGCGAAAAACAATTGTGGATACATAGACATTATTTCCTTTTTCGCTTCCTAAGTAGATTCTTCCACCTTATACTTCCGCCTTATAACCTTAACTGAAGCCACATCCTTGGTTCGCAATCGACGAACTTGCCTATCTAATAACTCAACCAGGACTTCTTCATAAGAAAGAGAATCCAAAATACACAATCCTTCCAATGGAACAACCAAAGAAGGATCACCAAGACACTTCCTCAACATAGAAACATAAAAGACCCGATGAACTAAATTTAAGCTAGATGACAAATCCAACTCATAGGCAATATTTCCAACGCTCCTCAAAATCACATAAGGACCAATGAATCGAAGCCTGAGTTTCCCCTTTTTTCCAAACTACACCACTTCCTTCATTGGAGACACCTTTAGGAACACCCTGTCCCCGACCTCAATCTCCAAGTCTCTATGCATAACATCTGCAATACACTTTTGGCAACTCTAGAAAGCTTTAAGCCTATCCCAAATCACCTTCACATTCTCCATCGCCTGATAAACCAAATCTCAACGAAATATGTCTGCTTCTTCAAACTCAAACCATCCAATAGGAGATCTACACTTTCTAACATACAACGCCTCAAAAGGAGCCATACCGATACTAGAATGATAGCTATTGTTGTAAGCAAACTCCACCAAAGGTAGATGCTCAAACCAATTGCCACCATAGTTAATCACCACAAGCCCAAAACATATCTTCCATTGTTTGAATATTTCTTTCCACTTGCCCATCCCATTGTGGATGAAAAAACGTACTAAGACTAACCTTCGTTCCTGAACTTTCTAGAAAGACCGTAAAAAATGAGACGTAAACTGCATACCACGATCAGAGATAATTGAAATAGGTACCCCATGCAACTTCACAAATCCTTCGCCGAAAAGATAGTCCACACTGGAAAGAAATGTGCAGACTTGGTCATCCTATGCATGATGACCCAAATTGAATCATACTGATTCCAATTCTGAGAAAGAACAATAACGAAGTCCATATTGATTACTTCCCACTTTCATTTGCATAAATAAATTTCTTGATACCACCCTCCTAGCCTTATGTTCTCAACATTGACCTATTGACAAACCATGCACTTGGCTATGAAATTTTACACATCTCTCTTCATGCCATTCCACTAATAGATCTCGTTGAGATCATGATACATCTTTGTCGAGTTGGGATAAACAATGTAGCACAACTTGTGCACCTTAGCCAAAGTACTTTGAAATAACCCGTTGACATTAGGAACACACAACCTTTCTTTGTACCCGCCAAAACTCCCTTACTTCTTTTTCTAATACTTTCTACCATCTCTACCTCTCTAAGACCGTGCATCTCTCTGGTCAGAAAACCTGCTCCGCTTTCCCTGCCTATCCCCAAACTTTACCTATTTTCTCTTATCGTTCTTAACCTACTATATCTGAATAGTTAAACATGTGATGTCTATATCTTTAATTAGCAAGACATTCTTACCCTCCAGAATCAAATCTCTATTCAACCTAGAAGCAAACTTCCTTATTCTCGACCTCATATCAACCACTAAATAAAATGCATACCTTGATAGCTGATGGAACTTCAAAGAATATTCTTTTGCAGACATCCTACCTTGCTTCAGGTTCACAAACTCCTCCATCTTTTCTTCCCTCAACTCTTGAGAAAAGAAATGATCAAAGAAGGCATTAGAAAAAGCCTCCCATAACCCTTCATCTTCCATATCACCTCTATCCCTATCCCACTACTCATACCACTGAGCAGAAGCATCCTTGAACTGATAAGCTACAAAGTTAACCCTCTATACATTAGTAGCCTTCATCATTTGAAAGATCTTTTTGATCTCATCTAAGAAGCACTACGGATCCTTCTCCACCTTTACCCTAGTAAAATTTAGAGGACCTATCTTCATAAATTGACCAACCCTTATAGCCTCAGTAGACAATGCACTAGTCATACCACGCTTAGCCTGAGCAACAACCAACTGGGTAATGACATGAATAGATTGATGAAATTTTGCATTCATCATATTTCTCTGAGGGACATGAGGAGAACTAGCCGAAATAGGAGAAAATCCAGCACCATCAAGAATAGGACCATGAGCTCGAAGATGTACTCCAGACGTAGGACGTACCCCTTAAGCATTATCCTTAAATAGGATGGAAGAATTTCTTTGTGTTCCAGATCTAGGAGGCATGATCTGAAATACTAACAAACATGGATTAGAGGAGATTCCAGGATTAAGAACTCAAGCTTGAACATAGAATACTAAGAAAGTGAAATATTCATAAATGTCTTGCAGCCTCCCTCTTATAAGTGTCACACACTTCAACCCCTAAAAGAGACTCTACTCGACACAACTTTGTGGGCTTCCCAGTTGACAATGAATCTAGGCTTTGATACTAACTTTACACGACCCGATGTGGGCCTTGTCATAATGGGAATCCCAAGTCTACCAAGACCAGGGAATGCCCTTTGTTACCTAACCCAACCACCAACATCAAACCTTAGATGGGGTGAATTTTGAATATATAATAAGATGGCGTTATTGTTCTCATTACGACTCTGCGATAGGGATACGATCATGACCGATCCAACAAAGTCCAACCATACCTCACCAACCAACCAACCATACCAACCAAATGATAGACCATAAATCAAAGGGAATACCAAAACATAATATAAAAATCAATCCCAAAATTTAATACGATAGAACAGTGGGAAATTATGTCAGATGATGCCAGGCTCCCAGCTTATTCCAATACCAAGGTCGACACCAATACCGATCCCTCCTATACCAATATATAGAAGTTCTATAAATCCTCTATCTAAAAGTGTAAGAAAATTTGGCTGGGACATGCCCCAAACCATGGACAAAACCAATATCCAAAATAAAAGAAAAATGTCTAAAGAAATCCATAACATAAAATGATACCTTTCAAGAGTATGAAAGCTCACCACTTCAGTCAAAATGATGATACTAAATCCGCGTGCTAAACAGGAGGAGAAGAATAACAGGTTCCTTCGTAGCGTGGGTATAAAGCGACCAGTAGATAGGGTTAGCGAATGACCGCTAGTATAAATCTTAGGATAAGGATAAAATATTGCTAGTCATAAAACCAAGTAAAGCCATCTATAATGCACATAAACATAAATATATAAGTGCTGGGAAAAGGGACCGAACTTAGAATGCACTTAAAACCTTTACCTAGGTTGTGTAGCCTTGCCGTCCTAACCACCCACGGGCCATATGGGTTCAGCTCTCCTTGCTGAAAGGACACCAGTGCGTGTAGCCACAGGACTAGGGAATGTACCATGGGATGAAAGGTACTTCCACCAATATAAAATATGACATACATGCATGGTTATCAAAACCCCTCATATTGAGTAATATGAATTTCCAATTTTAATCCCCTCGGGACCGCTACCTTTCACAGCTTAGATACACACCCCCAATATTAATGCCCAATTAAAACCATATCCAAACAATCCATTTTTCATTTATTAACCAAGGCCAATATTATTGGTATCGTCATACCACCATTAGCAACTAATATCCATAGCCAAACCATTTAGGTTAAGGGGACCTTATGTACCCTTCCAATTACCATATTAAATTCACTTGGGAGACTTCCAAGTTATCCATAAGCATAACTATTTATCCTTTCTAAACCATTTAAACCATTCATAAATCCTTTGTCTAGTTTAAAACAAGCAAGAGTTCCATTAAAAGAAGTTAATGCAATAAACATATCTTTATAAGCATTTTATCAAACATCTTGGGGGCACAATATAACCAAAACAAATTCTAAACACCATTAAACCATTATAATGCAATCCAATTGTCCAAAACCATCATTAATTCATATAAAAGCATAATTAAAACCACAATAAACTATTACAAGGCATTCAATATCAAAATCCCCGATAATAGTTGAAAACCATAATCATGAAATAGTAAAACCATGTAATCAATCATATAAACCATGCATTTAGTTAAAATTCCAATGAGGGAAGAGAATCATGACATAAACTGAAGAATTGACAGAAAAGAATCACCGAAGCAAGCCCCAAAGTAGTTCCTTAGTTGAAACCCTATCTTTCTTTCCCCAAAAGCTCTTGAGAGAATTATTAGATGTTAAGGAATAGTTTCTAAGTGTTAATGAATAGAATAATAGGGTAAATAACCATCTAAGTGTATTAGAAGTTGTCGGTTTTAATTAGGGTAAGTAGGAAAATATCTAGAATACCCTCAATTAAATCCCTTAAAACCCATCACAGGGATACAACTAACCCATACAAGTCGTACCCTCCTATACAATAGGTATCCAGAACTCATATCAAAGCCTCAACCATTGGATCAAATACTGTCCAATATACAAATCATCTAACCAAGTCGTAATCATAGTATATGATCCGTACCCATAAACTATATCACTAGCATAATGAAATACTAGAAGGATCAAACACTATCTACCATACGAGTCTATGATATGACTCATTCCAAGCCCGATGAATTGTACTCCTAAGTCATGACCATTCCAGTAATCAAAAACATCCCACCAACTAACATTGGTCAGCATACGACAGGATCATACCACTTCTACCCCAGCATATGACTTATACCCTTGAGTTATATTAGCTTCGGAGAATAGATTTCCAGGAAATTTTCAAAGGGTCAAAACCCAGGTTGTTTCAGTCTCACCCGCTAGGAACATTCATCTCCGAATAACGAACAAGGTAGGGGTAACCATACATAGAGTCATTTGCATTATCAAACATTCCTTTAACAAAGTTTGAAAATGAAGAGGCAAAGGTGTTAATGTTTTCTTTAACAAACTCAAAAAATAAAGATGTGTTTAGGAGAAATACCTTCCGCACGAATCCCCAAAGCAGAAAACAAATACAGATAATTAGACTTCATGTCCTCTTTTGCATCCCAATTAACTTTTTCAACCTTATGGTTTTGCCATGAAACTTAACCAAAGCCACATCCATAGTCCGTAACAAATGAAATTACCTGTCTAATATCTCAACCAAGACCTCTTCATAAGATAGAAAATCCAAAATACCTAATCCTTCCAATAGAATAACCAAAGAAGGATCACCAAGACACTTCCTCAACATAGAAACATAAAAGACTGGATGAACCAAACTTAAGTTAGATGGCAACTCCAACTCATACGCAACATTGCTAACTCTCCACAAAATCACATAAGGACTAATAAACCAAGGACTGAGCTTCCACTTTTTGCCAAACTGCACCACTCCTTTCATTGAAGATAGCATTAGGAATAACCTATCCTTGACCTAAAACTCTAAGTCTCTATGCCTATTATTTGCATAAGACTTTTGGTAACTCTGGGCAGCGTTACACCTATCCCAAATTAGCTTCTCTTTCTGCATCGCCTAATAAACCAAATCATACCAAACATGTTTGCTTCTCTAAGCTCAAACTAATCTATAATAGATCTAGACCTCCTACCATACAATGCCTCAAAAAAAACCCATACCGATACTCAAATAGTAGCCATTGTTGTGAGCAAACTCCCCCAAGGATAGATGCTCAACAAAATTGCCACCATAGATAATCACACAAGCCTGAAGTATATCTTCTGATGTTTGAATAGTTCTTTCTGCTTGCCAATCTAAATATGGATGAAAAATAGTACTCAGACTAACCTTAGTCCCTAAAAATTTTTGGAAAGACCGCCAGAAATAAGACATAAAATACTCTTCACGATCATAGATAATCAAAATAGGTAACCCATGTATCTTCATAATTTTCTAAAGATACAACCGTGTATAATTTTTTGCTGAAAAGTTCCTACTAGCAAGAAATGTGCAGACTTGGACATCCAATCCACAATGACCCAAATCAAATCATATTGATTCTAAGAGCGAGGAAGATCGTTGAAGTCTATATTGAGCACTTCCCACTTCAATTCGGGCAAATTAATTTCTTGATATAACCCTCCTAGCGTCATGTGCTCAAGTTTATCCTATTGACACACCATTCACTTGGCCATAAAATTTGCCACATCTCTCTTCATGCCATTCCACTACTAGATCTCTTTGAGATCATGATATATCTTTTTTAAGATATGATGAACAATGTAGCATGACTCGTTCACCATAGCCAAAATCCTTTACCGTAACCCATCGACATCAGGAACACACAACCTATCTTGGTACCATAAAGTACCATCACCACTAATCTCACACACTACTACCTTTTGCCCATCAATGTCACTATTGATATTCCTCAAGACAGCATCTAGAATTTTCTTATCCTTAATACTACACCAAGAGATGATCGAACCACCTTTTGCACTATCAAACCACCATTATTAGAGTCCAAAGGATGAACTCCAGGATTGGCCAAGCAGTGAATATACTTCACCAATTCCCATTTTCCTTCTTTCGTATAAGCCAAATTTCCCATGGATAACCTGCTAAGAGCATCAGCAACCATATTAGCCTAACCTAGGTGGTAGTAAAGACTCATATTATAGTCCTTGAGAAACTCAAGCCATATTCTATGCCTGCAATTAAACTTTTTCAGAGTGAATACGTTCTGAAGTCTTTTGTGATTAAAAAAGATATCCACATGAACACCATACAAATAATGTTGGCATATCTTCCAAGCAAACACAATCTCCATCAACCCCAAATCATGAGTAGCACAATTCCTCTCATGCACCTTCAACTACCTAAAAGCATAGGCAATCTCCTTCCCATGCCGCATAAACACATAATAAGGACCCACCTGAGATGCATCATAATTAACCACAAACCCATCATTGCCTTTTGATAAGGTCAAGATTAGAGTCGAAGTCAACTTAACCTTTAAATTCTCAAAACTCCCTTCACAAGCATCCGACCAAGAAAACTTAACCTTCTTGTAAGTCAATTTAGTCCAAGGAGCAACTATCAAAGAAAAGCTTTCCATAAACCGTCTATAATACCCGACTATACCCAAGAATCTTCAGATATCGTATAGAGTCATAGGCCTAGGCCACCTATTCACCATATCAACCTTCTGTTAATCTACTATGATCCCTTTACTAGAAATAACATAACCTAAGAAAGTCACAAAATTCAACCAAAACTCACACTTAGACAACTTGACATACAATACTGTTCTTTTAAGGTCTACTCTACCACACGGAGGTGATTAGAATGATCCACCTTAATCTTTAAATAAACCTAAATACCATTAATGTGGCCTTGAAAAACGACATTTTTGATGCTTAAAACCATGAATTTATAAGTGAACTTAGGGTATTTTGTTAGATATGATGTACTTTGGTGTGAATTTTAGGTAAAATAGGTCTATAATAGTGTTTGAATAAAAAGTGATGAAAAAACCATTAACATATCAAATTTGATCAATATATGAGTAAATAGTTAAGTCATAATTTACCAATACAACTCATATGCTGAATCACGACAATAACAAAACTAATAATCAAATCAAAGAGACATGTATAAGGAAGATATGACTCAAATATCCTTGTTATAAGGTAGAATATGAGTCATATGCTGAAGACGTGATCATAACAGAGTCCAAGCAACTACCTAAGAATTAATGTGTCAGAAGAATATGAGTCAAAAGTTTGAGTATGACTCATTTAGAGATATCATTAAAAACTAGTGAACTAGAGCTAGAAAGACTAAAGTCCCAGATGGATAAAGATGAAGATTCTGAGTCGTATACATGGTTACAATTCATAATCTAAAATCATAAGATGAACAAAGAGTTAAAGCTATAGAAGGCTTAGACACTTGACTACTTATGATAGTAGGGTATGACTCGTAAGCTAAGGATACGAGTGACGATCGAGACATATCAACTACTAAGTTAACTTTACCTTTTCCATTTTTAATAGGATTTTTATGTTATTTTGAGATACTATAAATACCCTAGGGTTTATATTTTATTACGTTACTCATAGTGACATTCTTTTATGTTTAATTACATACTCTTTCAATAATTCTTGAGATTTGAGGGTTTTATTCATATAAAGACTTTGGAGTTTATTCATCTTATTTTAGTACAATTGATCTTATGTGTTCTGCTTTGATAATAATGATTTCAGACATAAACATGAGTGGCTAATCTCCTTAGCTAGGGTTGTGGTAACCCTAACAGATTGGCTGCATAGAGAAAGTGTGACCCACATCTATTTTAGGGTTATGTATGTATCCTAATTCTGATTCACTATAATTGATTTTAAGTAACTGCAGCATCTTGAGATAAAAGCCTATATTTACTTTCTTTTGATAACTAAGAAGCTTGTGATTGGGTAAAGAAGATTAGGAGAATAATTTGGGATTTCTACCTCCACCTTATATTCCTTGCATTTTATCTTATCATTTGATCCAATAACTAAAGATCAAGTGAATGAATGCTACAACAAGGGACAACAAGGAAACACCCAACGATGATAACAAAGTCTAAGGGTAAAATTTATATTTGTGCTCAAAAGGCGACTGATAACACCTATCTTGAAGGCTTTACATGCAGAATACTAGAATAGTATATTGATGACAAGAGGTCTGTGGAGTTTAGAAGCCAGGAGGAAAAATACCTAGCATTTATCTCCTATTGATTACAATTCAAAAGAACTCAATTATTGGTTACTCTTTGCTAATGATAGTAAAATATTAATTTCCTGCACGAGGGTATGATCAAGGCTAGCAACTGCTCATGTTTTCCCCGTGGGATCGATCCTAACCTAGTTGGGTTATTATTTTTGCATCAACCATATTATACTTTTGATTGAGGTGTAGTTTTGGGTGACATCAAATTTTAGTGGTGTTGATGTGGAAGATGATTTGAGTAGTGAATTCAATTAGTGAAGTACTCAAGTTTTTATTTTCTGTTCTTTATTTGGCATACGCCGGTGTTTGCCAAGCACTAGGAGTAGAGGAAATCCCTTACTCTTTCTTCATCCAGATCCTAAAAAAATCCTTTAAACACTGAGAAATATGTCAGGAAAAGTTCATGATAGGGTGCAAAATCCCTTACCTATGGACCCAGATATGGCACTCCTGCATGATCCATTAGATACGTAGAATATTGTAAACATACAAAGACAATAACTATAGGAGCGAGAACATAGAAAAGCTAAAGAAGCTAGACTGGCTGCTGAAGCCAAATTAGTGTAACAATGTAGAATAGCCATACCTAGAAATATTATTGATCATCAGATTCAGAAGGGCAAAGTTCAATATATTCTAGTATACCAGCACTTAGATCAATTTGAGGAGAATGATGGAGACATTGGTTATGTTGACCCTGTTGAGATAGAAACTAGTGTTCCTCCTACTTTAGCCCCTAATGTGAAGTTTGATATTACTAGTTCTATGATCCAAATATTGAATCTAAAAGGCGTATTTTCAGGAGCAGCTAAGGATGATGCGAACATGCACCATACCATTTTTTTGGGATCTGAACAAATTATAACCTCATAGGAGTTGATCAGGAAGCATTGTGACTGAGGTTTTTCCTATTTTCTTTAACTAGAGAGGTATCTCTATGGCTAGGGGAACTACCAAGAGGAGAATGAAATGAAGAAATAGTTTCTGAATAGATTTTTCCCTTCTGCACTAATGCTATAGTTAAAGAATGAAATTTATAATTTCAAACAACTACCTGCTGAATCGATGTACGAAGCATGGTTTAGATTTAAAAAGAAGTTGAGCCTAGTGACAAACCACAGAATTATAGGATCAATTTTTTAGAAATCTTCAATACATTACTAAGTAATACTTTGAGAGCCATCGTAGATACTATTTTTAGAGGAGAATTTCTACATCATCATTTGAATGCTGCACAGGAATTGCTCAAGGATATTTTAGTCAGTAATAAAGGATGACATACTAGAGATTTTGATCATGGTAGTGGTACATATGCTATTGGAGCGAGAAACACATATGGAGTAGGTAATGATATGTTTACACAAGAGAAATCATAGCTTCGTACTGATATTGGATTGCTCATAAAACATTTTGCTTCACTAAATTCTGAGAAAATAAATATAGTATCAGCACTGGGGTCTACATCCAAACCATTCGAGATAGAATCTGAAGAAGTGGTAAACTATCCTGATCATAGATTGGCTGATATTTGAGCCCAAGAGCAAGGGAATCAAGGTCAGAACTATTATAATGCTAGATACAAAGGTACAAGTAGAGATAAAAATGGAGATTGGTTATGTAAGGATGATTATAAGGAGAAGAGTGATAAATACATTCCACTAGTCAATCGAGATGTGGAGTCTAGAGTTGAAGCTCTCTTGTATAAGCTAGTCAAAGAACAAGAAAGTCAAGAACATTTTATGGAAGATATGAAAGAAAATCTATTGGGACTAAATTAAAAATTTGTATCACATACCACAACAATCATGCAATTTGAGCAACAATTCAAGCAAAAGGCACCCACAGTGAATCATAGACAGTCTAACACTTTTCCAATCAACATAGTGGTAAATCCTAGAAATGGTAGTCAATGTCATGCCATTACTAATCAGAGTGGTAAGGTGACAGCAGATCCACCTGCATCTACTATTGATGAGCAAAAATGAAATGATGTTGAGCCAGTTGATGTGGTTAGCAACAACAAGCCAAATGAAGGAGAAGAAAAAATTATAGAGCTTGTTCTAAAACCCATTCCAAGACCATGTCCTCCCTATCTACAAAGAATGAAAAAGAAATAAGAAAAAGGTAAGTATTAAAGTTTTTTCTATGGTAAAATAACTAACTATCAATATACCACTTATAGAGGCATTTGAAAAGATACCAGGCTATTTAATATTCATGAAGGATTTGATTACAAAGAAAAGAGCAGTTAGTTATAAGCTAGTTGACAATGTCCATTACTGTAGTACTGTAGCCACAAGATAATAGGTAGAAAAGAAAGAGGATCCTGGTGCAGTCACTATACCTTACACCATTGGATCTTTTCACTTTGCGCATGCATTATGTGATATGGTTTCTAGTATCAACCTCATACCATTTTTAGTATTCAATTAGTTGGGGTTGGATGCTCCAAAACCCACCACCATGAGGATAGGAATAACTGATAGGAGTATAAAAAAGCTAGTCAATATCATTTATGATGTCTTAGTAAAAGTATCTTCTTTTATTTTTCTTGCTGACTTTGTTGTGTTAGATTGTGTAGTGAACTTTCAAGTCCAAATTATTCTTGGCTGACCTTTTATGGCTACAGGTAGAATATTGATAGATCTGGAGCTTCCATATCTGATGCTGAGATTTAATAACAAACAGGTAATATTCGACATATGCAAATCCATGAAGAAGACCTATGAGTTAAGGGTGATTTCTGTGATTAATGTTAATAATGAAGAAGAAGATTTATTTCATGATATTTATATGGTAACTTTATGGGATAATGGTTCTGATACAGTTGTTCCTATTAAAGAAAGACTAGGTGTTGAGGAACTTGCAGCTGTGATCATGAATTTTGACTCTGATGGCATAGAAGAATATGAGGTGCTTGTTGGTCCATTGCAGGGTAATGGTTATAATTTTGCACCAAAGAAGCTTGAACTAGATTTGAAAAATAGAACAACTCTACCTGCTCGTCGATCTAATTAGGAACCACCAATGTTAGAGTTAAAGGCCCTCCCATATCACTTGCAATATGTCTTTTTGGGGGCCATTAATACTTTGTTGGTCATTATTGTAGCTGACCTAAGATAGTCAGAAGTAGAATCATTGTTGTTAGGTTTGCAGAATTTCAAAAGGTGCATTGAATGGTCCATTATAGACATTGTACGTATTCCACCGGGCTCGTGAACTTATAAAATTCATTCTTAACCCAATTATGTTCCGTATATTGAATATCAATAATAACTTAATCCTTCTATGCAGGTGGTGGTTAAAAAGGAAATCATCAAGTAGTTAGATGCTGGTGTAGTATTTGCTATTGCAAATAGCAAGTGGGTTAGTCCGATTCAACGTGTTCCAAAGAAGGGCAGAATAACTATTGTGCCTAATGAGAAAAATGAACTAGTTCCAATAAGGTTGGTCATTGGATGAAAAGTGTGCATGGATTATAGAAATATGAATGCATAGACCCAGAAGGACCACTTTTCAATGTTGTTCATGGATCAGATACTAGAAATGTTAACAGGCAAAGGATTGTACTATTTTACTATTTTTTTGATTGGTACTCAGGTTATAACCAGATTACTATAGCACCAAAGGACTAAGAGAAGTCTACTTTTAGATGCCCTTATGGGACATTTGCATTCAAACAAATATCATTTGGTCTACGCAATGCCCCATCCATATTTCGATGATATATCATATCCATTTTCTCCAGTATGGTGGAAGACACCATTAAAGTATTTATGGATGATTTTTTGGTGATGGGAGACTCTTTTGATAATTGTCTCATTCACTTGGCAAAAGCTCCACAAATATGTAAAGAATGCAACTTGGTACTCAATAGAGAGAAGTGCCATTTCATGGTTAAAGATGGAATTGTGCTTGGGCATAAGACTTTGAAGCAAGGCATAGAGATTGATCGCGCAAAGCTTAGTGTGATTGAAAAATTACCTTATCCAATTTCTATGAAGGCAATTAGAAGATTTTTAGGACATACAGTTTTTCCTAGATGATTTATCAAGGACTTCTCAAAAATTTAAAACCCTCTTTGGAAGCTTCTTGAGAAAGAGGTAAAATTTAATTTTAATGACACATGTATGAAATCTTTGGTAAGCCTTAAAGAGAAGTTGGTGACTGCTCCCATCATTGTGTCCACTAATTAGTCCTTACCTTTTGAGAATATGTGTGATGCAAATGCATTAGCCTTAGGGACTTTAATAGCCCAATGGAAAGAAAATATTCTTCATACCATCTACTATATGAGTAAGGAACTAAATCCTTCTCAAAAGAACTATACCGAGACTAAGCAAGAGTTGTTGGCAGTGGTTTTTCCCTTTGAAAAGTTTAGATCTTACTTGACTGGGACCAAGGTGATAGTGTACATAGACCATAAATCATTACGATACCTAATGAAAAAGAAGGATGAAAAGCTAAGGCTTTTTCGATGGGAACTGTTGTTGCAAGAGTTTGATTTCAAAGTAAAGGACAAAAAGGGCACAAAAAATTAAGTTGTAGACCACAAATCTAGATTATAGGAGGAAGCCATGTAATCGTTTCTATAGGAGTGAAGATTGATGATAGTTTCCCAGATAAGTTGATATTAGTAGATTCTCAAGATCTTATTCCGTGGTTTTCAAATTTGGCAAATTCCCTAGTCAGTGATCTAGTCCTAGTAGATCTCTTATATCAACAAAGACGAAAATTCATGCATGAGGTAAGAAAGTTTTTCTGGGATGAACCTTATCTTTTCAAAATTTGTGTAGATGGTATCATTCATAGGTGCATACCTAAGTTGGAGATAATTAACATACTTAATGTGTTTCATTCAGCGCTAGTTGAGGGTCATAATGGAGTGGCCCAATCAGCTCATAAGAACCTGCAATGCAGCTACTATTGTCAACCATATACAAAGATGCTCATGACTATGTTGCTGCCTGTGATCAATGTTAATGACAAGGTACTATTACTAAAAGACATTAACTACCTATGACACCTATCTTAGAATTAGAAGTGTTTGATGTGTGGGGTATAGATTTCATGGGACCTTTTGTTAGTTCGTGTTGCATAAAGTACATACTGGTAGCTGTTGATTATGATTCAAAATGGGTGGAAGCAATTGTGCTTCCTAACAATGAAGCAAGGAGCATCAAAAATTTTTTGAGAGAGAATATCTTTCCTCAGTTTGGTATGGCACGTGCTATTATTAGTGATGGAGGGTTACATTTTTGTAAATATCTATTCAAGAGTCTACTTGTAAAATATGAAGTGAATCACAAGGTGGAAACACCTTATCATCTGCAGACTAGTGGACAAGTAGAAGAATCTAATAGAGAAATCAAATCCATATGGAACAATGCATCATTTAATATTTTCAACATGTTAGTTGAGAAAAGTGACCAAGTGCTACAATATAAATCTAAGCTTTACTTGTTTCCTGGAAAGTTGAGGTCTAGATAGTATGTCCCATTGATAGTTTTAAAAGTCTACCCCTATGGTTCTTTAGAACTACAATAGGATTGGTCACAACCATTCATGGTAAACAGTTACAGAGTAAAGAACTATATCGCAAATATAGAAGAGGTGAATGAAAAAGATGATATTGACCTTGATGAAGTTTGAGTAATCAAGGCAATTCATTTATGACATGATGTTAAAACAAGAACTACATGGGAGTCAACTCATGAAGCAAGTTGGTGAAATCTGAGTATTTAACTTAGCCACGTCGTGTTACAACGTTAAATTAAGCATTGCATGGGAGACAACCAATGTTTTTGTACTTATTTCATTTATAGGGTAATGTGTTTGTTCAATGTGTAGGGATAAAGAATATAGATAAAATCCAGCAAAGTAAAGAAAAGGTATCACATAGACTCTTTACAAGTCGTATCTATATGGTACGAATCGTGAGTTGGGATTGTAACAACCTAGGAGATGAATCAAAATTAGAAATTAAGTTTTGGAATGCATACAACTCTTGGCACGAGTTGTAACCTCTAGTTATGGATCGTGACCAGGAGTCGTACCCAGTCCAGAACCTAGGTAAGATTCCAGGACATACGAGTCTAACAAATGACCTATAAGCCTGGTTATGAATCGTATCAACAATTTGTATCCTGGCTTACTAGGTAAGTTCTCGGGTTTGACTCGACCCAAAATTTAAATGAAAAGGAAAATGTCAACCTAATTGAATACTCGAGACTTCTAACTCGTACCTGCATAGTTTTCTTTCAAATTTTGAACTCAAAACCTAAGAATCAACTTATTTTTGACTAAATCTACGTGCCAACAATCTCAAATCAACCAATGGGAGCAATTTTTAACCGAATTAGAGGTTCTTAAGATACTAAAACCGAAATTTGCTACTCTACACATACCAATTAAGTTTTCAAACTTTTTTTTGATAAATTGTAAGTTGAAATATGTAGCATTAGGTATTGTTATCTTGGTTTAAGAAAAATTTCTTTTTTTTGAGGTTTCTTGGTACATTACCTTTGATATTTGAAGTGAAAATTAAAAATAGCGGATAGACTAAGGTTTGCGAATGGATTTTTGTGTTTTGTTCATTTTAAAAGCTGGATATAGCTTAATAAAGTAGTGGGTAGTTTAGGAATTTCATTGTAGTCAAACTTTGAAAGTTGGACTTCTATGTTGCAGTGGGTACGAGACTCCTTATGACTCTACTCATCGTTATGGGAGATGTAAAGAGACTCGTTCCCACTGACAAAATGGAAATCTGACAAATTCAAAGTTCTAGAATAGATACGACTCCACCTTATGAGTCGTGTCCAGAACTTACAACTCATACACTTTAATCGTACCCATCTGGGAAGAAAATAAATTGAACAAAAGTTTCTAACCAACTTACAAATGTTGGTCATGAGGCGTAACCAGTCGGTCGGACCGGTAAGGAGTATTCGTAAGTTGGCTAGTAAATATTGATCAAGAACTGTCTAGGTTATGATCTGGTATACGAGTCATACTTAGAGGGTACGAACGTAACCCACCAATAGCACCCAATTGGAACATGGCACATTTAATTTTTATTTTAAATTTTTCTTCCTTTTTTTTTCTTAGTTACTAACCTTAGTGAATTTGTAGGAAAAATGTCTCCGAAGACGGCGTCTTTATACAAAATTGTAGAAAAGAAAGGAAATAAACTAGCACCAGTAGAGAGAAAGGAAATAACCACCTTCGAGTCTAAAACTATTTTTGAAAGCAAAGGGGAAGAACATATCGGGACCTCATCAAAGAAAGGTGCTCAGAAAGGCAAGGCACTAGCTAAGGCAAAGGGGAAGAGAGCAGTTCTCCAAGAATATAACACACCACTACCTAAGGGTCCGAGAAGAAAGAATGCCACTAACTCTCTACTACACATACCACAGCCTGTGGATGATGAAGATACGGATGATGATGAGGAAAATGAATCTAGTTCAGCTAAGGAGAGTTCAGATAAGAGTTAGGTCCTCGAGGTAGAGGCTACCCCGATAGATAGACAAGACCCCCCCACTGGCACTATCCCCTACTTCGGTACCCATTGTAGAATGATGGGGCTACCCAACATGCAAGAGAAATTTAAAATGGTGATGTCTTAGCTATAAAGAGGTAAGATTAAGTATGTCTTGTATGAGGATAGATGGATGACTACTACAGTATGGCTGAATTGCTCAAATTTGTACAACGCTTTAGAAAGTATGGTTTGGACTAGATGATGAGAGCTCTTGGATGATATAGCAAGTTATCAGTCCATTAGTTTTATACAGCTTATAAGGGTGAGTTGATGAGGTAGTATCCATATAGAATGTTATGGAAGGGAGACAATCCAATTCCCTTCCTAATGATTTATGGAGTTCGGGTTGATATATCACCCCGAACCATTGGCAAATTTTTATATGGCCCAACATATCAGGCCATCGCTAATACAATAGAAATAGATTAAAGAATGGTTGGAATAAGAAAGATCACTAACCAAACCTTGGGTACTGATGACAAAATGGTGATATTCCGATGGATCGCTAAGAGAATCACTGTGTAGGGAGAGCATGCCACTTGGGTTTCTATTTGTATTGGGGAATCATAGTAGATAAAGATGTATACCTTCAACTTTAAGGGTAAGGCTTGGTGAACTACAACCTTTCATAGTCTATGTCCAACTACAGGTGATGAGATGCTGAGCCCATTCTTGGCCGCGATGATAGTATGTTTTACACTCGAGTATGATTTTGATGTTGGTGAGTTCTTAGCTCGAGAATTAAGAAATAGGGCTCTTGCAGAGAAGAAGGCATTGCTATCATACCTCTGTATGATCACACAAATATGCTTAGCTATGGGGTATTGGAGATCCTGGGTGTCGATGCTATGTGAGAGGTCTGCCATACTTTTGATATCGGCCTGATTCATGATATGGCCAACCCATTAGCCAGGCCTATGAGGCAGGCAACAAATTCTATAGACAGAGCTTTCCTGCAATATAATTAGATAGATGTTTCTGCCACTACTAAGGTTGCTGAGGTAGGTTCACAGACTAATATTACACCCACAGATGCAGCAGGTACTTCGAGCACTCCACCGCTAATGCAGTCCTTGCCGCCTAGGCCACGAGGGATGCCTCCTGGTGTAATTATGATTTCTCAAGCCACCCGAACAGAGGTGTTAACTCAGTTGGATGCACTCGCTACAAAAGTCAAAAACATAGAAAGACGAGTATAAAGTTCAATGAAACGGCAGCTGGAGGTAGAGGATAGGCACATACAAGAGTTCCTCAATGAATTTGAGTTAAGGATCACTAAACAAATAGGTAGTGGGTATGACTTTAATATTACTAATGTCCAATTCAAGGTTTCTAGATAAAGAAAATAGTTGCTAAATTGTTCGAGAGGCCAGTGGTTGCTGAGTTAGTCATAGAGACTGTGATTCCCACAGTCGAGGTGCCGAATATTTGGGCAATATAAGTGGATGAGCAAGATGAGCAAATCGGGGAGGAAAGAAAGAAAAGAAGAAAAAGAAGAAGAAATATAAATCAAAGAAAAAAGAGGTAAGAACTGCTAAGAAGGCCAGACGTAATACCAGCCAAGATGATCAGAACCTTTAGGATCAAGAGATGGATAGCAGATGGTGTATCGAGTGATCCAGATCCTAATGCTGAGGGGGTTGATGTTGTTCCCCCGCTTATTGTTGATCTAGTTTCAGTTGGGACAGTTAATGAAAATAGTGGGACCCAATCTGAGGGCCCTGATAACGCTCAACTAACACATCAATTTAAGTGCAAGTCGGACGTCATCAGTACATTTACACAACTATTAATTTGGGGTTGAATCCACGAGGAATAATGTTAGTGGCGATTAAATTAATTTTAAAATGATAATTATAAGTTAAATTCAAACAAATGGTATAGAAAGATAAAATGGGGGACGTGAGTTCCTATACTAATGTTTCTTTTTAGGATTTTCTTGTATAAATTCAGGGCTACAAATAATTAGATTGGTAACAATTATGCATGGATCATAGGATAATGCATTACTAAGGGAGTGACGTTTGGGAGTTAGTCATCAACATTGATTTAGAAAGTCAAATATTGGTAGGTTTGGGTATAGATTTTGATTCTACTCTTTCAACAAAACACCAAAATTTCACCCATTGATCTTTTCGAATACTTAGTGGGTGTTTTCAAAAATTAGCAACCACAACCTTAATCAAGGCATCCCTATTTCTAGGATGACACCCATGGCATAGTCAACCTCAATTTCACTCTTATTTCTTAGATAGTGAGAATTTAGCAAACTACACACATAATTGTCTATCATTACTTTGGTCTCCATATCCCTCTTTCAAGGATTATATAGATTCTTTTCACCCAAAACCCTTCTTTCGAATATAGCCTTAGGTTTTCTAGGGGTTAGAGCTTTAACCCATCAAACCCATGTTGGTATTTGGAGCTTTCACCCATAAAATCCCAACCAAACTAGCATAGAAATAATTGAACCTCTAAATATGAACTACCAAATAGATGTTAACAGTAAAAACTCACACAGACTTTAATTCCTATTTACACATAACCTCAAGAGAGAGATTAAGATATATATAAGATAAATAAATTTAAATATACCCATAATCTCCACTAAATTAATTTATGGTAGATCTAAGCGAATGTTACTTCAAATATGGCTCCTCAACAATATAAACAATGAAAGTGAGCTAATCTTCCACTTGGAAAGTCTCCAATGTATTATTGACCAAAAATTGATACACTATTTTATTCTCCAAAAATGGAGTTTACAAAACCTTTAGTTGTACTAGAGGAATATTTGGGAAGAAGAAATATGATGGAATGAAGGATACATCAAATTAGGGCTTGAGTCTTTTTGTTCAAATTGGGATCAACACATGAAATTATAGTTTTACACTTGGGCTGACAGTTTTGCCAAGCCGCGATCGCGTAAGTTTGGCCGTGATCGCAGCTATGAGTCTACGATTGACTTCCACGATCATGGTTTATTGAACAACTTGACTGACCGTTACCGCATCCCATGGACCGCGACCGCGGTAACTATGGCTAGTTCACTACAGGTCTTCAACTGCACTTTTTCTGCTCCCTTTTTATCATTTCATGCTCCAATCCATATATCTTTGTCTTTTCTACTCCTATACTTACAACGAGTGGATATTAGAGCATTAAATCAAAATTATGACTCATTTACTTATTTCATACAAGGTAATGTACATAAAAAATAAGAGCAAATGAATGGTAAAATCACCACTCATCAACACCCCCAACTTAAACAGTTGCTTGCCCTCAAGCACCACTATCTCTTTACCATGAGCCACAATCATTTATGCCTATATTTTATGCCTTAATTACCTTACTGACCTCAAATAGAATCGCAACCACAAGTAGCTTATTGCATATGTGCTAGGCTAATTTCTTAACATCCTAATTATAAAATATAATAATTCAGGCTGCATCAGACTTTAAGGAGCATTCAAATACAAAAATAATTATTTTAGAAGCGGCTTACCTTTTGAATAAAACTAAATAATACTCTACTTGCCTCAATATTCGGAAGGTGACAAAAATTACTCACCTCAACTTGTTTGCATACCCATCTCACAAAAAAGAAAAGTTTTCACACACCAAACTACCGATCAAGTAACAAGGAACTTTAAGTGGAAAATTCTCCCCTTACAAAAGAAATCTCAATGCAACAAGTGTCATACCATAGGATTGCCCCTATTTTCTATCACCACTGTGAAGAAAGAAAATGGTTGGAAGTCCCAAAGGACTTTCTAACCTTATAACATAGGTTCAGGTTAGGGTTGGGTATCGTTTAGGGAACTTGGTTACACCCTACCTTGAATATCTACATCATACTTTACAACACTCCTCCTTTATACTATAGGCCAATCTACTTTGTTTCTCTCTTTTCTTATGCCTACTTTTTTCCTCCTTTGTTCCCTATTTTACTTTTACTTCTATTTTCTTGCATTTTTATGCAAGTCATCCTTTTGCTGAGTCCTTTCTTTTTTTCTAAACATTTGTTTTCAACACTTAGGTACATTTGCAAATTTCACTAGTACTTTGTGGTCCCAAACTTACTTCCGACAATTTTTACCACCCCCAACTTAGGATTTTAACCTCACATTACATTTTTAAAGTTCAAAGAGGGTATGGTTCAAAGAGAGATAAAAGAAAGGTTCACGACTTATCAAAACAGGTACTAGGGATTACAATTATACATGGGTAGGCTTTGAAGGCTAGAGTGGGTGCCAAAATCACAAAGAGGGCCTAAGATCATTTCTCCAACCAAATACAATCAAAATTAGTTTTGAAACACTAATGGGTCAAGTTATAGATAACATAGGCAGAAAAGAGATGAATGCAATATTCTCACCACACATGGCATGCAAATTTGATAAGGGAGGTCAAAGGTCCCTTTCGATGGAAATAATTATGAAACATTTATTACTATTCGCAAGTAAAGAATTTATGAAACCACAAGGAGAGAAAAGGATTTTTTACAACATTCCTCACATCCATTCCCTTGATTTTTAAAATTTTTTTGATGGAGGGGGTTTCTTGATTTGCCATAGCACCATGCAAAAATTGCTAACATATGGCAACGGCTACAACCAATGCCTTAGTCTCACATCTTAGCTCAATCATGGGTGATCTAATGGTATGGCTACTCAGACTTCGTCAATGGTGTACGAAGTGATCCTAATTTATAAAATAAAATGCTATAGGAACTCAGACTTCGCTTGCATTCTTTGACATTCATGCTACGGGTACTCAAAATTCCCCTGCATTTATGCCTCAAACCTAAATATGGTGCTTTACCCTTGAGACTATAATCGCTCAATCCATCATCAGGAAAAACTAGTCAAGCATTAAAAAAATCAAAATAAAAGTAAATCAAAAGAATACTAAAACTAAGAGGGAAGCATGATAATCCATAAATCAAATAATATCCAAAGCATCATCCCAAAATAATAACATAAATGAAAGTGTCTAGTATTAAGTTATCAAAACACCATGATTCCAAGGGCAACCCCAACTAGGTAAAATGCAATGTCCCCACTGCATGCACACTAAAGCAAGAGTAAGAAGTGTCTCCCTGAATCCACCTCAACAGATGCTCTCCTTTTCTGACTCTGTGCTGGCACTACCAGTCTTATCAACTGACCAATTAGCATGGGTCTCATCTTCAATATTTAGCTTTGAAGAAGGCAATTTCTTATTTGTCTTGAGCACCTTAAATATGCCTTTTAATCTATTCCTTAGCTTCTCGAAAAACCTATCTCTCTTTTTCTCTCTTCATTCCATCTTCATATGTGATTGCTTGAGGTCCCTGTGTGCTCCTGCTAAGGCTGTATATGCTCTCTCTAGGATGGTAATGGTGGCTCGCTGTTCCTGCTGCTCCTTAATGGTCTTCTCAGAGTTAGATTATGTTGCACATGAATGAGGAAATGTAGAGGGCTCTCCCACACCCTTAGTTAATCTAAACTCTAACTCTCTATCCACCCTCATTTAAACTGAAAGATCATCGTGGGGATTTGCTAATGAGGGTCCGCATGCTGCTTGGTGTTGCTGGGATGCTATTTCTGAATCTATTTTTCTTTTTTTTCTCTGGCCTGGGGAACCCTTGCCTCTAAATTTGAGTGGACAAATTATGGAGCCCAAGCGCACCCAAGTATTTACAACATACATCTCTACCTCTACTCTCTTATAGAGTTCGGTGATAAGAAAAGGAAAAAATAGTTATGTACCTCTATGGGTCTGCTGAAAGCTCCATTCTTATAAGATAATATATACTATATCAAGAGGGATTCCAAACAAGATTCAAGTCACCATTGGAGCTCTCAAGTCTGTGACGTTGTTCATATGGGTGTAGGGTGATACTCGATTGCATATGATGTTTAGCCAAAGTCTGACCTCTACATTGAAGTCCTTCATTAAAATGTCTTTCCTGGTGATGTACCATGGAACTTCTTTACCAGGGCATAAAATGTTGGCCATCCAGGATCTAGGGTCAAATTCCCTTGCATAAAACAGCCTCATGTCGATATTTGGGAGCCCATATAGTGCATTCACCTAATTTGCTCTGAAATTTACCTGTTTACCTCAAATTATCATCACGGTTTTTATGATAGAGAATACACTAAAGTTTTCATAGAACTCATGCACCTACATCTCATTGGCCTTACAGCGTTCTAGGATAAAGCATATCCACCCATTTGCAGTGAGTATGGCAGGGAATTCTGAGAGCTTCTCTTCCACCTTATCCAGGCTGATACCCCTCTCAAGGAGTAGATTAGTCCTATGCAACTCATCAAAGTAGAGTTGGCAGCATTGTGCGATCATGAATCTAGTGTTGCTAAAGTCTTCCATCTTTGGGGCTGATGATCTGTGAGCAATGTAACTTAGACCAATATTAGTTTTCGAACATGAAACAGATGCTAGATATAATAGACAAACTCATATGGTATTGCCATGTGGATTGTAGGGAAGAAAAAAGATGTGCAGAAATGTTCATAGTCTTCTATAACCTACCCTCAGGTATGGTGATTGTGGATTGATAACCACGATGGTGGTTAAGTGATCGCTGTCATCGGGTTTGCAATCTTAATACCTGAGACTAGGTTTTGACAGACTAGTCGTAGTACCTCAAACATGATTTCACCCTAAATTTTTTCTTCAAGTAAGTAGGATAATACTGTGAACAATGAATTATAAGACTACAGTATGTGATCCCAGCCCTAAACATAAATAATTTGGACATGGAATTTGTAGAGGCTTTCAAACTTACATATGGTGCACACTTCCACTTATGTGGTTTAAAGCATAATTCCTTGGAACACAAGACTTCTCCACATAGTGTGTACACTATCTATAATAACGAACCACATAGCAATAAATATTTAGCATGAATATGATCACACACACATAAGGTTTGGGTCTATATGTACAACATAAGATCAGTTGATGCATTTTTCATTCAAATAAAAGGAATTTAGACAACTTACCATGTTAGTAGATGTTATTGGATTGCAATGACCCTTGGTTATGCACTGTCGTGCCAAAAAGTGTGAGGAAGGGGTGGGTGAAAAGTGAGTAGTTAAATGGTCATTTAAACTGACATGACTGCGATCGTAGTCTTAGTCACTTGATAGCAGTCACTGACCACGATGATCGCGTTGACATAGCCCGCGGTCACAATAACTGAGACCAGAAATCTGATCCCTGTCTTTTCTGTTCAGTCCAAAATGCGAAATTCACACTTTTATTTTTCAAATTCGATCAAAATCTCATTGAGCATCACCTTCTCAAGGCTTATGCATGCATAAACAAAACAAAATTTATTCTACCATGCATAATTAAAAGGTGATTTGCTAGATTTTTGTATCACATTTAAGACTTTTTAACTCAAAATAATTGTAAGTTCTTAAGTAACTACTGGTGTTTTTGATGATGTTTCTTATAATTTTGTAGGAAAACCAAGATAAACGGAAATACATAATATCTACACTAAGAAGGATGATTTTTGGTGAAAAGTTGCAAGAAATATAGTTTTGAAAAGTTTCTAAAGATTTCCTAATGACATGTCGTGATAAGCTATCATGTTTGTGATAGGCTATCACGGAGGTCGTTAGGTTTAGGCATACAACAAGAAAATTGAAAATTTTCTAATGACATGTTGGGATAAGCCGTCAGGTTTGTGATAGGGTATCACGGAGGTCGTCAGATTGTGATAGGCTATCAAAAAAGACATTAGATTTGTAATAGGCTATCACAAAGGGTTCCAGGTTGTGATAGGCTATCACGAAGGGCATCGGGTTTGTGATAGCCTATCACAAATGGCGTAACAAAAAGTAAAAATTCTGAAATTTTTATTAGGAATTTTTTCTTAAAGTACGGGTATAAATAGCAAATTTTAGGGTTTCATGGGGCATCTTGGACATCTAGGAACGTATGGAACTTATTCCAAAGATAACTTTACTTTTGTTTAGTCTCTTAACTTAGAAATTCAATTTTCCATCCTTTGCTTTAGTTGTGGGAAATTCTTATTGTTCTTGAAGGAGAAACAACTTTGAATTTCATCTTTTGTAAGTTCACTTGCTTTAAGGTATGAATTCAATCTTTGTTATCGCTTTCTATCTTATGAGAAACTAAAAACCCACAACTAGGGTTATGGGATCTATGATTAATATTTCATTAATTTAATAGTTGGATTAGGGTTTGAGTGATTGTGGGAACGTCTTGAAATTATGTTATTTTAACTTAAATCTATCTGTTGTAAACATTAGGTTATGCCTTAGGTTTTATTTTCTTTTAACGGAGAAATTGACTAGAGGTCGTGGATTATCAACAGGGACTCAGAAGCTACCAACCTTCTGTTTAATGATTGATCCTGTAACTGGATCAATTTACCTGAGATACATCTGGTTGGAAATATAAAAGTTATCTAAGTTTGAGAGAATTAGATAATAAATTGTCTGGTAAAGTCGAGAGATAAGTCAGATAGTATCATCGATAGGAATAATCTGCTATTCCCACCTATCACGATAATCATGAACAATTATTATTCAATGGACATTAATAGTCATAGTGACATAACCCTAGTTTCTCTATATCATTGATTCAAAATATTGAAATCTAAGTTTTGAGTTCTAAAATAAGTTGAAACGTTAGAATTTTTTTGATTGATAAAAACCCTATTTTGTCTTTTCTTATTATTTATTTAAATTTAACTTGTAGCTATAGTTTCAAACTAGTTTAATCACCACTCACATTGTTCCCTATGGATTCGACTCCAACTCCAAAGTTTGGTAAGTATATTGACGATGACGGCCTTGCACTTATTTAAGGTGTAAGTTGAGCGTTATAAAAAATGGTGCCATTGCCGGGGAATAATTTGACGTATTGAGTTAGTTTGGAATGTTAGCCTACTTGCTTGAATTCAAACTTGTAAATATTTGTTTCTAGTTTTCTTTTATTTCTTGTGCTAGGTTGATTTTTTTTAATTCTAATTTACTTATTACTATGGCATCTTGGAATGAACATGAGTTTGTTGGTTGGAAATCGTATCTTAATGATCCATGTCCATATTGTGATAGACCTCACTTTTGGCAAGATTGTAAATATGATCCTCAGAGAGAGATGTGTGCACCATCTCCAGCCTACTCGGAGTATAATTATTCTTTATGTGGTGGTCAAGATGGACATTAGAGTGATTGCTCAAATGCCCCTTCCCCCTATTATGCTAACCCAAGTTCTAATTCTTCTTATGAGTATGATAGGTCTTATGGTCAAGAGAAGAAAGAATGCAACACTGGAAAGAGTGACATTGACGCTATGCTTCAACTAATGTTAGATCGTATAGACATAATGAATGATACTATATGTGACATACGTCAATACATTGGGGCATTTAAAGAGGGAAGAGAAAGGATAAAAGAGATAAATATCGACGTTAATCATCCAAAATACTTTTTTACATTATGTTTAGTTGATATATTATCTGAGGAATCATTTAAAATAATGAAAGAGTGTGACAATGAAGAGCAAGATTCCTATACTGATAATGAGCTTGATATTGATCAACCTTTGGAGATTTCCCAACCAACCAAGCCAACCATGAGGGATGATGCCATGATTGAGGAAATGGTGATAGAGGCAAAACCAGAAGCCAAGCCAATATCTTATGAAGACTCTAGCCCAATTCAAAGTAAATATGTTGAGAAGATGAATAAAAGTAAGTGTTTAGAGGATAGTGTAAATTTGGAAGTAGGATTTGTTGGGCCACACTCGAAGCATTTTTCCACATTATTTTTAGATAATATCTTGTCTGTGGAATCATCTAAAAAGTGGAAGACTATGAAGATGAGGAACAAGAATCCTATATTCTTTATTTTACACTTGATAAGCAACACAAAAACATACCTCACTTTAAAGTTGAGTTATTTGCCATGCATCATCTATTACTCGGCTTCTTAATCTTTGTACCACGTCCCTATGAGTAAGGCAAGAAGATGGACTCTAAGTTGGGGGTGAAATTTATATCCTCAAGGTGGAGGAAAAAGCTAAGTTGGGTCGTGCCGCGATGTTAAACTAGATGCTTCTTCGGAGGCAACACAGGGAATTTTGTTGTTTGTATTCGTATTATGTAATTGACATCAGATTTTTGTACCCATGGTGCCACAGGTATGTTTCTAACTCATTTTTTGATTTGATGTGTTGGGAACAATGCATGATATTAAGTTGAGGGTGGGGCTACTTGTGGGTGTTGATGTCCTCCTGGGGTTTTTATTGTTGTGCCTCTTTTCCCCGGAGTCTTGTTCCTAGTAGAGCCAACATGTTTAGGCGTATTATGTTTGTTTTGTGATGTGTTATGGTTAACTGGAGAAAAATAAGTACTTAGAGAAGTTGACATATTTTTGTTGATTTTTAAGACTGATAAACACCTCTCCGTTGGTCTATTTTATAACTATGTGATATGCATTTATATGTGGCTACTGTGAATCTTTTTATGGCATTAGTACTAGGGACTTGATAATCATTGCTAACAATTGCACAAACTGAATGGTTAGTAGTTTGTGATGTACTATTATGCCATGTGTGTGTGAGGTCTTAATTCCCTGTGTGTGTTGAATCTAGAATTTGCTCGGTTAGTCTTACTTTGGTTGAAAGATAGGGGTAAGGAAAGGATCATAGGACGTTTTGATTTTTAAGTCACTTTTTGGCCTAAATGACCTTCCCTGTTACATGATATCTCTTGATCCCTATTTTGAGCCTGAATTAACCATTTCTTTCTATGACACCTATCACCTTCCTATTTAGATCATAATGAACCTATTTTGGCCCTGGTCCTCCTTAGACACAGTGCAGCTTGACTTAGGTAAACAACTTAAGTTGAGGGTGGCTATCATAGGGGTGCATGATGTAAACTGGGTATGAAGAAAGGTAGAATAAAAGGAAAAGAATAAGTGAAAACGAATAAAAATATGGGTGGTTTGGAAGAAGAAGAATAAGAAAAGAAAAAGAATAAAAAACAAAAGCCGCATCCATCCTGAATAATGTGTAATCAAGAAAAGGAGAAAAAGAAGAAAAAGGTTAATAAGTGAACCTAAAAGTTAAGGTAGTGCCAATGAGGCTTAGTCACTCTAAATGCCATTGAATATCATACCAGCCCTTAGCCTACATTACAAGCCGAAGAAAAGACCTATAGTGATCCTAAGTTACCTGTCTGGACACCTTGGTAATGAAAATAAGGGAAATCACATGGTATATGACATGCATTGATTGGAATTTCTTTCTGAGAGTGAGTGTCTCTTGACCGTCCCCACATTGACATGCTTGAGTTCATATATGAGTGAGGAGGGACTTCTTTATTGTAAGGAAATATCATTTGCATTGCTAGCTATTAACTTATTTAGATAGTGTAACATTGGTACATACATAGTTGTTGTTGCTGAATTGATGCCATATCTTAAATCCTTTAGGTCACATTGTGGATCTACATTGATATGCACAGTTGGGTTTAAGGTGATTGAAAATGGAGAGGGTAATGTGTTTTGAGATAAACTTGATAATCAACTGTCATAGGTATCTTATGTGTCTCTTGGTTAAGCATTGTAATATGGTGTTATGTAGTTGCTTGAGGAAAATCAATTGTTTTAAGTTGAGGGTGTTGATGTGCTAGATTTTTGTAGGATATTTAATACTTTTTAACTCGAAATAATTGTAAGTTCTTAATTAACTACTAGTGTTTTTGATGATATTTCTTACTATTTTGTAGGAAAACCAAGATTCATTGAAATAAATGAAATCTACATCAAGAAGGATGATTTTTGGTAAGAAATACAAGAAATTTAGTTTTGAAAAGTTTCTAAAGATTTCCTAACGACATGTCATGATAAGCTATCAGGTTTGTGATAGGCTATCACAGAGGTCATCAGGTTTAGGTAGAGAACAAAAAAATTGAAGATTTTCTGACGACATGTTGTGATAAGCCATCACGTTTCTAATAGGCTATCATAGAGGTCGTTAGGTTATGGTAGGCTATCAAGGAGGTCATCAGTTTTGTGATACGCTATCACGGAGGGCGTCAGGGTGTGATAGACTATCATGGAGGGCGTCAGGTTTCTGATAGCCTATCACAAATGGTGTCACAAAAAGTAAAAATTCTGAAATTTTTATTTCGAATTTTTTTTAAAGTACAGGCATAAATACCAACTTTAGGGTTTCATGGGGCATCTTGGAAATCTAGGATCGTCTGGAACTTATTCCAAAGATGACTTTACTTTTCTTTAGTCTCTTAACTTAGAAATTCAATTTTCCATCCTTTGATTTAGTTGTGGGAAATTCTTATTGTACTGGAAGGAGAAACAACTTTGAATTTCATCTTTTGTAAGTTCACTTGCTTTAAGTTATGAATTCAATATTTGTTATCTCTTTCTATCATATGAGCAACTAAAAATCCACAACTACGTTTGTGGGATCTATGATTATTATTTCATTGATTGAATAGTATGATTAGGGTTTGAGTGATTGTGGTAACGTCTTGAAATTCTGTTGTTTTAACTTGAATCTATTGGTTCCAAAGATTAGGTTATGCCTTAGGTTTTATTTTCTTCTAACGGAGAAATAGACTAGAGGTTGTGGATTATCAATAGGCACTCAGAAGCTACCAACCTTCTGTTTAATGATTGATGCTGTAACTGGATCAATCTACCTGAGATAACATCCGGTTGGAAATAGATAAGTTTTCTAAGTTTGAGAGAATTAGATAATAAATTGTTTGGTAAGGTCGAGAGATAAGTCAGATAGTATCATCGGCAAGGATAATCCGCTGTTCCCACCTATCACGATAATCATGAATAATTATTATTCAGTGGAGATTAATTTTCATAGTGATCATAACCCTAGTTTCTATATATCATTGATTCGAAAAATTGAAATCTAAGTTTTGAGTTCTAAAATAAGTTGAAATGTTAAAATTTGTTTGATTGATAAAAACCCTATTTTGTCTTTTCTTATTATTCATTTGAATTTAACTTGTAGCTATAGTTTTGAACTAGTTTAATCGCCACTCATATTGTTCCCTATGGATTCGACCCCGACTCCAAAGTTGGGTAAATATATTGACGACGACCGCCCTGCACTTATTTGAGGTATAAGTTGAGTGTTATCAAAAGGATATGTGCCACTTTTTGTGGCATGATGGGTTGTCTCCCATCGAGCGCTTCATTTAAAGTCTTAGAAAGATGCCCTATCCATTTTCTTTTGTTCTTCCACTTAGAAGATTCGAATCTTCATCTCAACTTTTTCTAAATATGTAAGGAGCGGAAGAGGGGCAAAAGATTCAGATCTTCCAAGAAGAGTCATGGAAGAGTTGAAGCAATCACAAGTAAGTTTCGGTCTCACCATTTTAAAGATTTAAACCTTTTACCCATCTTTGCATTGAACTTTTGTTTTAGCTTCTTGGGTAAAAGTGAGCACATCACTAGGACATTCCTTGGACTTTAGAAATTGAGTATATTGTCCTTCAATAAGGGGGTGGGGGTTCCATGTACTCCCGTAGAAGGTCAAACTCCAAAATAGAAGAGTTGGAATCTATCTCTCTACAATCCTCTATTTGTTTAAAGAGATGGATCTTCATAACATACTATAAACATAATGTTAAAAAGTGGGTTGAATGAGGTCCAATACTTAATTTTGGGTTAACCTTCTCCGGAGCATCTCCACCCCGTAATAAACTAGAGTCATTATAAGAGACTTGTGTTGATTCGTCTATTGTATCTAGTACCATTTCCATTATTTGAAATTCTTCTCCTTTATATGAATTGGATTGTTATAAATCCATTGAGGAGTCTTCACTACCAAGATCTTCATCATAGCTTGGTTTCTCTTCTTGATAACACTTCTCTTGAGTATTGGGAAAGGTAGTGATAGTTTCAAGCTTCTCTTCTTTGCTCAATAACTCTTCCTTGACACCCGTCCATTCGTTTTACATGTATTCTAAATTTTCCCCCATTGCATATACCCAATCTAAGATGGACTTTAACCTTGGGTCACAACTACTGGACTTGGTGCATTACTCTTCCGATTTATTACCATACGACCAAATAAAATCATAGGAAAAGCTAGCATTCCGATTAGTATAATAGGGTAAGGGGGTGTTTGGACAATAATCCCAATGTCCTTCCAGACGGCGACACATGGGGAAACCATACTTCTACTCAAATTGAGAAGGCAAAATCTCTCCCGGAGAGCATCCTTACAATCTCTCTTAAAGTGTGGTCCATAACAATACGAACATGGGGGGTCACGATATGACTTCCAATCATCAAACACATATTTATAAGAATATTCCATCAAGAAAAGTAAAGAATGAAATAAAATCTACCTACAAAGAAAAGTCAGAAACAAATATTTACAAGGTTGAATTCAATCATGTAACTAAGATTTCAAAATAACTTATTACGCCACATTGTTCCTCGGCAACACTGCTATTTTTGATAACGCTCAACTTACATGAAAATTTGAGTGCAAGGCATTCATCGTCAATATATTTACCCAACTTTAGAGTTGGTGTTGAATCCATGAGGAACAATGTGAGTGGCAATCAAATTAATTTAAAATGATAGTTACAAGTTAAATTCAAACAAATGCTACAAAAAGATAAAATGGGGAAGGTGAGTTCCTACACTAATATTTCTTTTTGGGATTTTCTTGTATAAATTTGGGGCTACAAATAATTAGAGTTGTAACAATTATGCATGGATCTTAGGATTATGCATTACTAAGGGAGTGATATGTGGGAGTTACTCATCAACATCAATTTAGTAAATCAAATATGGTTAGGTTTCATTAAAGATTTTGATGCTTGTCTTTCAAAATAAACACCAAATTTTAACCCATTGATCCTTCCGAATACCTAATGGGTGTGTTCAATAATTAGCAACAACAATCTTAATCAAGGCATCCCTATCTCTAGGATGACACCCATGGCATAGTCAACCTCACTTTCACCCTTATTTCTAAGATAGTAAGAATTTAGCAAACTATACACATAATTATCTATAATTGCTTTAGTCTCCACATCCCTCTTTTGAGGATGATATAGATCCCTAATCTTCACCTAAAACCCTTCTTTAGAAGATAGATTTGGGTTTTCTATTGCTTGGAGCTTTTACCCATTAGACCCATGTGGGTATTTGGAGCCTTCACCCTTCAAATCCTAACCAAACTAGCATAGCAATAATAGAACCCATAAACATGAACTACCAAATAGATGCTAATAATAATAACCCACACACACTTTAATCCCTATTTACACATAACCCAAGAGGGAGATTTAGCTACACATAAGATAAATAAGCATAGATATACTCATAATTTTCATTGAATTAAATTGTTGTAGATATTAGCGAATGTTACTTCAAAGTTGGCTCCTCCAGAATATCAACATTGGAAGTTAGAAAATCTTCTACTTAGAAAGTCTCCAATGTATTCTTCACCTAAAATTTATACAATATTTTCTTCTCCATAAATGGAGTCTACAAAATGCTATGCTACACTAGAGGAATATTGGGGAAGAAGGAATGTGATGGAATGAATGATACATCAAATTAGGTATTGCATCTTTTTGTTCAAATTGCTATCAGCACATGCAATTATAGTTTTGCCCTTAGACTGAAATTTTTATCAAGTCGCGATCACACAAGTTTGGCTATGTGACCACGATTGACTTTCAGGGTTGTGGTTGATTGACCATCTTGACTGACTGTGACCACGACCTATGGACCACGACTACGGTAAAATAGTCTTGTTCACTACAAAAATTGAGTTGGTCTTTTTCTACTTCATTTTTATCATTTGAAGATCCAATCCACATATCTTTGTCTTTTCAACTCCTATACCTAGAAAGAGTGGATATTAGTGGATTAAATCATAATTATGACTCATTTACTTATTGAGACAAGGTAATGTGCATGAAAAATTAGCACGAATGAGTGGTAAAATTACCACTCATCAGGCCTACATGCTGATGTTGATGCTCTGACACCTAGAGCGACTATGTATGAATATTTTCCCTACTATTTTTATATTTTTTTGCACGGAGGATAGTGCAATGTACTTAAGTTGGGGGTGGGTACGAAAAATTTGGGAAAATTTTTAAAATTTTCAGATGTAGCTAAAACTGGAAGTCTGCTATTACTTACAGGCTTGATACAGGTAGCTGCGATAGGGAGTAGATCAGCGCGCCTATGGAAGAAGATATTTTTTGATTATGACTAGGTTTTCTATGAATTATCAAAATTTGGGTTGTACTTAAAGATTTTGATTTCTTTTTGTGATTGATGAAACACTACTAATTGTTGTTGATTTTTGAACTGATCTAGTGAAAGGTAGTGTTAACTATTCTAAAGAGTTTGAAATATTGAGCCCCCTAAAAAATTATTGTTTTAGAAATTGCATATAAAAAAGTAATATATATGGTTGATATTGTTAAGAATTTGATAATGGCATCAGGATTAGGGATAGTACAAGTAGGAGCAAAACAAGTGCAGAGTTGGATATCTGGTACTTAGTAATATAACTCTGAGAAAGTGTGTGTAAAGATTACTAAGTTCCTGGTTGTGTTGGAATCTATAATTTGTCCAACTACTTTTATCAAGGTTTAGGATGGTTAGGTAGGATACGATCATAGGACCTTTTTGTATGAGTCCACTTGAGCCTAAAATGCCTACACCAAATGAGCAAATCCCTTTGATCCATATTTTTGAACTTTAATAGATAAATCTTTATTGTAACACCGATCACCTTAATGTTTAGCTTACAATGAAACTATCTTTGACAATGGTTCTCCTGTGGATAGTGTGCACCTTAACCCAGGCAAATAGCCTAAGTTGAGAGTGGCTATATATAGGGGTGCTTGAGCGAAAACCGTGTATGAAGAAAGAGATATAAGAAAAATTGTTGAATCTTGGGCAGGTTTGATGAAGAGCAAGTTAATAAAGGTGCAAAGTAGAGAAAAAGAAAAAGAATAAGAAAAATAAGCACTAGAAAAGCCAAGCCTAACACAAATTGGCATATGCTTAAAAAAAAAAGAGATATAAAGGTGTAGATAAATTAAAAAGTGGAAAGTTTATGGACCCCAAGAAAAGCATAGTGTCCAGGAGTATTAGTCACTAAATGTATCCCCAAAAGATATTCTACAAGACCATAGCCTATGTTACAAGTCAAATAAAGTCCTATAGTGAACTTACACGACTATCTGAAAACTTAGGAAAAGAGCATAAGGGAAGCCTATGGTATTCTACGCATGCCAATGATACTTGTTTGTGTAAGAGAGAGTTGTTCGTCATATCCTAGAAATAGATGAGTCTATATATCTTAAGAGTGAATGGGATTTCTTTGAATGTTAGTGCACATAGGTTATGCTGCTAAGTAGCTAGATTGATTGTCAGATGTAAAATAGGTCTATGCCTAATTATCTATTTCTAATGTAATCCCATCATTGGATCCTTTTGTGTTTTATATGTGCTGCATTTTTATATGCCAATTTGAGTTAAAATATTAAAAATTAAGGGGGAACAACAAAATTGAAATTAATTCAAAATCAGTGCCATGGGTTGTTTGAGATTTTCCTATTTTAGGCATCACCGTAAGGATAGAAAATAGTATTTGGTTTTGTTTGTCGGAGGATATGCAAAAGTTTAAGTTGACGGTGTTGATGTGGCGTGGAAACATGACACTTTCAAACAATAAAGCCAGGAATTTATGCGTAAACTTAGGGTATTTTGTTAGATATGATGAACTTTGGTGTGAATTTCAGGTAAAACAGGTCTACAAAATGTTTCAATGAAAAGTGATGAAAAGATCTAGAACAGACCAACTTTGATTAGTATACAAGTCAACACTTAAGTAATAACTGACCTATAAAATTCGTAAACTGAATCGTGAGAATAATAGAACTAACAACCAAATTGTAGAGTAGTGTTTAAGGAAGATACAACTAAAATATCTGAATTGTAAGGTAGGATACGAGTCATATGCTGAATTTGTGAGAAAAACAGAGTCCAAGATACTATCCAAGAAATGAAGTGTTAGAAGGATATGAGTCAGAAGACTGAGTACGACTCGTATAGATATGTTGTATGAAAATCATTGAGCTAGAGCTTAAAAGACTACGGTCCCAGATGGATATGGATGAAGAATCCAAGTCATATACATGGTTACATTTTTTAAGCTGAAGAGAGAGTTGAAGCCATGGAAAGATTAGACACTGGACTGGATACCAAAAGGTAGGTTATGACTCGTAAGCTGAGGATATGAGCGAAGATTGAGTCATACCGACTGTCGACTTAACTTTACCTTTCCCATTTTTAATAGGATTTTTATGTTATTTTTAGATACTATAAATACCCTAGGGTTTATCTTTTATTACGTTACGCGTAGTGACATTATTTTATGCTTAATTACATACTCTTACAATAATTCTTGAGATTTACGGGTTTTATTCAATTAAATACTTTGGAGTTTATTCATCTTATTCTTGTGCAATTGATCTTATGTGTTCTTCTTCGATAATCATGATTTCTTACACAAACATGAGTGGTTAATCTCCTTAGCTAGGTTTGTGGAAACCTTGGCAGATTAGCTGCATAGAGAAAGTGTGACACACATCTATTCTAGGGTTATGCATGTATCCTAATTCTTCTTTACTATAATTAATTTCAAGTAACTGCAACATGTTGAGATAAAAGCCTGCATTTACATTCTTTCGATAACCAAAAAGCTTGTGGTTGGGAAAAGATGATAGGATAGTAATTTAAGATTTCTACCTCCACCTTTTAGTCCCCGCATTCCTTCATATCACTTTATTCGATAACCAAGGATCAAGTGGACTGAGGCCGTAGCAAGGAACAACAAGGCAACACTTGGCGACGATAACCAAGTCTAAGGGTGTAATTTATCTTTGCGCTCAAAAGGCGCCTGATAAAACCTATCTTGTAGCCTTTACATTCAGAATACTAGAGTAGGGGGTTGATCACGAGAAGTCTACAGAGTTGAGAAGCTAGGTGTAACACAGACCTAGCATTTGTCTCCTATTGATTACAACTCAAAAGCACTCAAGAATTAGTTAATCTTTGCTACTGATAAAAAAATCCTCCCTCATTTACTTTCGTGCACTGCTCGAGGGTTAAATCAAGACCAACAACTTCTCATATTTTCCTTATGGAATCGACCCCAACCTAGTTGGGTTATTATATTTTCATCGACCGCATTATACTTTCGATTAAGGTGTAGTTTTTTGAAACATAAACCATCAAAAACAAAATGATGAAGAGATCGAAACAATGCCTAAACACCATGTTCATCAAGTATATAAGTACTGCTAGAGCATTAGTCAACTCAAATAGCATCACCAAGAACTTAAAATGCCCATACCGAGTACGAAAAGCCGTCTTAGGGATATCCACCTCCCTAATCTTAAACTGATGGTACCCAGAACAAAGATCTATTTTAGAGAAGAACTTGGCACCCTATAACTAGTTAAACAAGTCATCTATCTGAGAAAGAGAATACTTGTTATTGACCGTCACCTTGGTAAACTACTTGGAGTCAATGCATATCCGAAGAGAACCATCCTTTTTGTAAACAAACAATACCAGCGCACCCAACAGAGTAATACTAGGAAGAATAAACCCTTTATATAGAAGATCCTTAAGTTTCTCCTTGAGTTCCCTCAACTCAACCAGTGCCATTCTATATGGAGGAATAGAAATTGGATGAGTGCCCAAGAAAAAATAAATACCAAACTATATTTCCCTATCTGGAGGAACACTGGATGATAATCCGAAAAGACCTTTGGAAAATTATTAACCACAGGGACCAAAGATAAAGAAGCACCATCCGAGTCAGAATGTTAAACTCGCACAAAGTGATAAAGATAACCCTTAGAGTTTAACCTCCTCACTATAAGATAAGAAATAAACCTCCCCCTAGGAGCTAAAGAACTACCTTCCCATTAAAAAACTGGTTCACTAGGGAACTTAAAGATGATTTTATGAGTTCGATAGCCTAGAGATAAATAACAAGAATGAAACCAGTCCATACCTAAAATTACATCAAAATCCACTATTCCCAACTCAAACTTTTCTACCAAGGTCTGCCTGCCACTTAAAGATACCACACCCTCTATAGACCCGTTCAATAATAACCTGGTCTACTACTAGGGTAGAAATAGAAAAAGTATTCAAAATAATTTCCTGATCAAAACCCAAAGAGACCGTTATATAAGGAGTCACATAAGATAGACTGGACCCCAAATTAAGCAAACAATATATGTCACAAAAGACAAGATGCAATGTACAAGTAAAAAAATCAGGTGATTCCTCAGATTTATGTTGGGACGCCAAAACATTCAACCTTTTCCAAAAAATCCTAGAATCAGGAGCAGTAACAGAAGGAGATACCATTCCACTAGGTGTAGGAGCAGAAGATGAAGCCACATGAATCTTATTTGCCCCCATAACAACTTTGTTGAACAAATAATCCTAGAGCTAATAGCTTTCCTGCCTGGTCTTAATTCACTTATCCCTTCCTTCCTTGCAATAACCCCAATGTGAATGACCATAGAACCGATAAGGAGGATATAAAGAATTTGACTAACCTTCGCTCACCTGAGTTTGGGCAACTTGTACCTGAGAATTTTCATCACCTTTATGATGCCTATATCCTAAATAATAAGAAGAACTAGTAGTAGACAATGAGCCAGAACTCCCCTACTTCTTTTTTTTCAACTTGACACCATCTCTACCTTCCTGGTCAGAAAACCTGCTTTGCTTTCCCTGCCAATCCCAAAACCCAGCCAATTTTCTCTTCTAATTCTAACTTACTGTATATGAACAGTCAACCTCGAGATGTCTATATCTTTAATTAGCAAGGGAGTCTTGATCTCTAGAATTAAATCTATATTCAACCCAAAACCAAAATTTCTCATTCTCGGCCTTATATCAACCACCAAATCAGGAGCATCCCTTGATAGATAATGGAACTTCAAAGCATATTTCTTTATAGATATCCTCCCTTACCCGAGGTTCACAAAATCCTCCATCTTTGTTTCCTTCAAATCTTGAGAAAAGAACCGATCTAAGAAGGTATTAGAAAATACCCCTATAAATGGTTTTCTTCCATATCACCTCTATCCCTATCCCACTTCTTATACCATTGATAAGAACCATCCTTAAGCCGATAAGATATAAAGTTAACCTCCTCTAATTATTAGCCTACATCAGCCAAAAGATCTTTTACATCTTATCCAAGAAGCTTTGTGGATCCTCTTCCACCTTTACCTCAGTAAAAGTTGGAGGACCCATCTTCATAAATTGACCAACCCTTATGGCCTCAGTAGTACCCCACTCAGTATGAGAAACAACCAATTTGGCAATAACATGAATAAATTGATAAAATTTTGCATTCTTCATTTATCCATAAGGAATCTTAGGAGAACTAGCCAGAAAAGAATGAACTCTAGCACCATTAGAAATAGGACTATGAGATCAAAGATATACTCCAGATGTAGGGCATACCCCTTAAGCTTTATTTCCAGATGGGACAAAAGAATTTCCTTATGCTCCTGATGTAGGAGGCATGATATGAAAGATGAACAAAAAGGATTAAAGGAGATTCAAGGATTGAGAACTCAAGCTTTAACATAGAATACCAAGAAAGTGAAACATTCCTAAATGTCTTGTAGACTACCTCTTATGAGTGTGGTGCTTCACACCCCTCAAAGAGACTCTACCTAACACAACTTTATGGACTTCCCAGTTGACCATGAACCTAGGTTATGATACTAACTTGACATGACCTAACATCGATCCTTGTCATGTTGGGTATCCCAAGTCCAACTAGGACTGGGGACCTCTTTCTGTTACCCAACCCAGCTATTATATCTAGCCTTAGATGGTTTGAATATCAAAGATATAATAGATAGCATTATTTTTCTCATTAAGACTTTGGGATAGGGTCATGACTATGACCGACCTAACTAAGTCCAACAGTACCTCACAAACCTTCCAATCATACAAATCAAACCATATACTATAAATCAAAGGGAATACCAAAATATAATATGAAAACATTTACCTGTTTAGGATTTTTTAAATACATGAAATGGGTCCTAGGACAAAAATCTCGATAAATGACCTTAGATGCCATTTCTGACTCTCTTAACAGCTTTAGAACTTAGATTTTAGGCTATGGAACTTTTAGTTTGAGTCTCGAGGCTTCCTGACATATTTTAGCTGTGGGATTAAATTTGACATAAATGGTTTCTTGCAGTGTACACCCCATTTTTATCGAAACAACCTTGGATGAAAAGTCAATGGTTCCACTGAGTTCATAATTTCAAATTTGGTAAGGTATCATAGTTTTTTTGAATTCATAAGATACAAGTGAATCTTGAGAGCCTAGTAGGGATATTGTCAATTTTAAAAGTTGTTGGTGGATCAACACCAAGTCTAGGCAAAGAATGACATTCGTGTTTACTAGGACTAATATTTTGGACCTTCATGTTTGAAGGTTAGCCTTTATGTTCGTAATAGAAAGGTCTTCAAGGCTGGTGTAGCCTTCTTATTCATAATTTCAGTGACCGACCGCATTTGTGAAGGTCTATTTATGCTGACACCTACATTTTCTATAGGGGTATAGCATTCGCAAAAAAGTGACCCCTAGCACTACATAAGATTCTCCTTTGATATTCCAACCTATTTATCAAGTCCCACACACCATTGGCGAAACTTTAAGATCTAGAATTATGAGGAACTTATATTATTAAGCTAGGAATTAGATGGAGAGCATATTTGTATGCCCATATCATCATTTCCCCATACACTTTTACTCAATTTCTCACTTAATTTTTCCTTTAATTGTTTATTTTTTGATTATTGTTTGAGACGGTTTAGGGCTGTTTTATGCTTGGAATTAGGTATATTTTTTGACCAGTGATTCTTGAGATTCATGGGATGCTATGATGATTTCAATTTTGTGATTTCTTAAGTAGGCCCCATGCAGGATTTTTAGTTTTATTCCTGACCCAAAGCATTTATATGCAATATGGGTATTATTATTCTTATATTGACTCTTAGATTATTTTTTTGATAGCATGGTGGCTCTCGAAGGCCTCTTAGATTTGGAAAGCTATGATTTAGAGTAATTGATGATCGTGCAATGGAGTCCTGGTAAGCTAAGCTTATCCTATATTTAGGTTAAGCATATTTATGGTACTAGGTCTTATTATACTAGTTTTGGGCTGACAGTTTTAGCATGGTTATAGATTTATTATTTTATGCCTTATTTATTCGGTTAGGGCCCTATTCTGATAAATTTTGGGCACAATATCCCCTAGTGCAGTGTACTGTCATCCTTTAGGGCTTGTACTTGTACTATTAGTACCTTTAAATAAGATTGGGGAACCTTAGACTAGAATAGGTTAGGATCCATCCTAGATTTAGCTTTTGGGACCCTATTGTGGGCCTCAAACCCCTTTTAGCTAGTATACCTAGCTTGGAGACTCTTTAGCCTTTTTGCTAGAATCTTGACTACCATTTTAGGCTATTATGCTATGTTAGATTCGACCTAGACTTGATCTATTCTCTATTTTTTCCCCTTTTCCCTGGGCAGAGTAGTATTTGACCTAAAGTATTTTCCTTGACTTAGTGATTGGGGACCAACTTTGACTTAGTGGACGTATACACTTGATATTAGTATTATTGACCATATGGTTTGGATAGAGGCTTATAAACCTTAGATTTCTTCCCTTTATCTAGTTATATATATATATATTTATTTAAATGTATTTTAGATATGATTTGGGATCGACATATACTTTGTTTCTACTATTTATTGAGTTCTGGCATGACTTTGGCATCAATTATGGTATGGTTTTAGTATTATCTTTATAGTTGGCATTGGCTATCTATGGTATTAATGATGTTTGGTTTCAGTATGGTTACAATAAGTTTAAGTTTGAGTTTGCCATCTGGTTATGATACAATAGGGTGTTCTAGTGTTGATTATGGTTATTCTGTGAATATGGACAGTACAATTGAGTTCTATTATATATGATTTATATCGCCTCTCATTATTACCCATTATTTTTGCTTCAAACCAAATATATGACCTCTCATTATTATCGATTATAGCTAGTTTTTGCTTGATGTTTGGCCTCTCATTATTACCCATTTGTGCCAATTCAAGCCCTGTGCACATCTTGATAGTTTTATTATGGATTTGGGATCAGATAGCTACCTAAGATCAGTTCAGTTGTTGTCATTTATGCTTTCGACTATTGTTACATCGTGTATGAACCCACTAGCTTATGGGGGCATGGTAGGGTTAAATGTCTTCTTATATGTTCCTTTTAGGCTTAAGGGTCCTAGTTAGGTTGTAGTTAGCTTGTATATATTACCTTTGAGTTGATTATTTCCTGTATTATCCTTATTTATATTTGTACCCTTGTTTCTATTGACTTAGCTTACACTGTCATAGTTTATTTATGTATTTACTATATGGAGTTCAATCAGTCAATGATGCCTACTAACTACGCATTTCCTTGGTACTCATACCGCATTTCTGCATCTTATTCCTGATGCAGATCTGAGTGTGAGCTACTAGAGTTGATGCTATCCTTGGGCCTTACTATTGACTTTGAGATAGAGTAAGCTTTTTAGAGTCTAAGGATGATTCTGCTCCATCTGTTCCAGTTATAGCCTTTTGCGTTTTAAGACTACTATATATATATGTATATTTTAGATTATATCTAATATTATGATGTTGGGTTGTGGTGACTCTAGCACTGACTTTACCATGTCTTGGGAGGTATTCATTTTGATTATTTTGTCCTCTTTCCCTCATGTGTAGTATACTATATGACTATTTATTCTTTGCCGGATTCTACTTACTTGTTTTTTATTGATTCTTTATTTTCTTTCCTTATTTTCCATTGGTTAATCCCTTATCCTTTAGGGATATGACTTAGTATATCCACTGGTGAGATAAAGTAGATTCTATCTTAACTTGCAAAACTGGGCCAAGAAATCATGTTCATGTATACTCATTCATACTCACTCAACAAAGTAATGAACTAGGATATTTATTTGAAAATGATATTTATTGTATTTAGTTTTTGTATTACAAATTATATTATCATGTTCAATGATCTAGCTAATACGACCATGGGAAAAGACTGGCTTGTTTTACTATATATATATAAAAAATATTGTGGGAAAAGATCCGACTAACAAGATCATAGACAAAGAACTAACTAATAAGATCGTGGGCAAGGATTTGGCTTATTTGGAATAATGGATCATGTGGATCCCCCATGAGTCTTATCTCAAAGCACATGACTGGAGTGATTGTAGATCGATAAGCATGTCTATTGAATATTATCCCATATCATTGCATGACATCGTTATTTAGATTATTATTGTGATTGAGATAAATTGTGATATTTGAATGTAGGGGTTATGTTGCACAAGTTACAAGTTGCAATAGAAGTACTATGTGGTTATTGAATCAAATATAGAATCCTACTAGGTTGGCATTGATCCCTCAGGGAATATGGCTAGGTAACAGTTCAATGTAGTTGTGCAGTTTTTTTGAAGGGGGAATATAATTAAAATATAAATTTGCAATTTTAAGTAAGAGTATGTAGAATTTGTTTTTTGCAACAAGTGAATGAGAATGAACAAGGATTGTGTCCTTTATGATTTCATAACATAGTAAGTGTAGCGTATTAGTCATCGATCTTATGCTAAACATGTAAAATTAGTATATTAGGTTAATTTAAATGGTTTCTAACTTATCTAGGTGAATATCATTATACAACTTGGTGAAATAACCCAGAGACTACCCCTAGTCGTAACATTTATTAGTGTCATAAATGATCCCAAGCTAACCTATAGTCTAGTATGATGCTAAGAATACTTAAATAACTGATAAAAACACTATGAAATATGAATTGAATGATGAAATAATAATCAAAACCAACAATATTAACTGAGTTAAAAACCACAAAGCTGAACTTGTAATTGTATGTCTAATAACATATACTTAGACAGGTTGCTGGTATAAGACATCAACTAACTATAACTATCTAAAAACTGAATGAAACATAAATAAAAATATTGATAACTAGTCCTCAAATAATGAGGACTTACCTAAAGTATTGTTGTTATTGAAGTAGGAGATTACACTATGCATGATCCAGAGGTTGAATGCAATAATCTATATTATAAGACAATATAGAGCAAAAGAAAGTATATGGTTAACTCTCTTAATATATAGAGCATGTGAGATATGCACTACATTATATATGTTAAACATGATAAAATGAACTAAACATGGATTAAGGAGCATAAACTGATGCAGTGTCCAAGTGAATAAACACATAACTAAACAATAATAATATATTGAATAAACTAAGTACAAAGATATGCATTATCTAAGGCTAAACTATGGGAGTACAAGGACATTATGAATATCATAATGAGATATGCAAACTGACAAACTAATGAAAGAATACTTAAAAAAATTACATAATACTAAAGTATACTTAGATCAAGGACCTATCTGCATAATCATAAATACTGATTCAATAAATATTTTCATATAACTAAAATACTGTGACCTATACTAAATATAGGACCATGGAATTAGGAAAATGTGAGATTGTGGGAGATACTATTAAGTGAAATATAACCATGTTAGATAAATATGCAGTTTGATAAATAATTCCCATCAAAAGGGTCGAATGTACCTTTATATGATATAAAGTTTGGGTTGATCTGATATGGTATAAATAAACCTATGGTGTCTCATAGTTTTCTTACTTAGGGACTAGTACTAAAGGTTTCAACCTAGTGGGCGGGTAAGCCTCATCCCTCATCTAATCGATACTAAGTACTACTCCAAACTAAATAAAATTGGTAGCTCAATTAGATGACATATTTAGATATCAACCTGATATGACATATAAGGATTTCAACCTAATCATAATCATGGATGCCATACCTGACTGCCATACTACTAGTGAACTTTTATTTTATAAGAAAACTGATCCACATCATTGATGGCATTCCAAATAACATACTAATTGGGAACCTTATTTTTGGAAAAATGTTCAAGAGCATTGATTGCATATCTTGAGGTCATACATGTTATGTGTCTTACTTATATGAGCTAAAGATCCTATCAATGATTTGAGACATACATATATAGATCATGTATTTTTGAATTATGAGACTTGTACATTTATGGGGGGAGTGACATGGCTTGTTAAATGTATAAAAGAAACATATGTGAACAGAGATTTTGAAAAAATCTATAAGGCTAGACCTGAACCCTGAATCCTTACTCATGAAAGTACTAATAATCTAATAAGATGAATTTATCCAAAAATGTCATTTAGAATATACTTTATTTGAGAATACTTAGCATGGCAATAATATTAAATGTACGAATAAAATGAGACTGAGTAACAAAATCTCAATCTAAAAGTTTCCTAATATATGTAAACCTAATGTAACAAATGTTTAACAAATAATGCACAGGATCCCAAGTCATCGGGTGTTCATAACTATCCATCTTTATTGAATGCAATTATTCATGACAGATTTTATGATAAGAAATGAATATGAGTGACATAATACAAGCAAAAAAATCATGGAAATATCATTATACTAAGGTTTTATAGACATGATACTATCAACTTACTGAATTTCATAGAGAAACATATTTTTATAGTTTACGAGTTATGGGGAACAAAAGTACAAAAAGAATCATTGCTATAATGAAAACCTTGATTTCAAGATTATGAATTTATTAAGGAACTGATTGTATTTTTGGACTCAATGGGTCTAAGGATACCCAATGATAAAATACCACATACCTGAGAGTCTTAGGTCTAGAGCTTGAAGATGATGAACCGCAGTTCTTGCTCTGGAGGAGAGGAAATCGCCTGTCCTCTCTATATTTTGCTAAATGTCACTTAACATTTTGTTAATGAGGAATTATGGTAATTGAGGATTAATACTCATCCTTGAAGTATACAAAACACCATATTTTAGGGGTTCAAAAAATATGAAAAAATAGGAGTGCCCCTTATTAATGTAACTGATAAAGTTGTTAGAAGGGACGTACGAGTACTTCATATTATTGTGGGACCTATCTACAATTGTACGTTGAATTTATGGTTGGGTTTCTTATTTTTGACTCTCTAGAATCCATCAAATGAGTCTTGGTATGATTATAGAACCAACCTACAATCGTACCTTGGTTCATACGATGAAAGTCTAAGCCGAATGAGCTTTAAGGCTCATTATCATACCTAAGATTGTGTTTTCAAACCATTGTTCTAGTTCTCTATCATGTTTGGGAGGTATAATTGTCGGCTTCTAGGTGTTTCGTACTTTTTTATTACACAAGAGCATTGTACGGTCGTACAATCTTACCATGATCATATCTACACTCGCCAATTCTTACTGCTAGACAGTGCTCACTAAAATGGCCATAACATTAGACTACGATATTGGGTTAAGGAGAAACTTGATTTGTTCGATAAAAGAATCAAAGACCTTTCATTTAGTGGGTTTTAAGCTCAAGAAACTTTTGAAACTAGGAGTTATGCTTGTTCGAAATTTACTATAGGAAGATTTTTCATAAGAAATCAATTGGTAAGGAAGGTTTTCAATTTACTATGGGATAAGGGATACTTGTGGCAAAAATACACATATAATTCACTTCTAATGCTACAAAAACATGAAGTTTGGTTCATCAAGTACTTGAATCATTTTTCAAATCTTATCTTATATTTTTAGGGTGTTACAATATATCCAACTTGGGTTATTCATCTCCGAATGAACACTACTAAGTTGAAGTAATTAGGAAAGAGATACAATCCCAACATTATTTTAGTTTGAGTTGAATACTTATATGATAACAGATTCTTTACTAGATCATGGACTGAACTAGACTCATGTTGTCATTCTATGATATGGGAGTTACCAAGGGACATATGATTAAAACTAACACTAAGGAGGTAACTTTAATTTTGAACTTATTTAAGACTGGGAAAAAAACTCATCAATATTTGCATACATTTTAAAGCACATAAGATCTAGCATAGCATAGGTGCAGGGATGGACATAGAAGAGTACAACTAGAAGGAAAGAGATAGAGTTACTAGTATTATTTGCTTGATCTTCAAACTAAACCTTTAGCCACACGGACTAATTTATATTAAGATTTTAGAGCTCATTATAGTATTCATAACTTAAACATATGCATGGAACTATGAAGGGATGGATACTGACATAAAATTTTTAATAGTCATTTAGAAAATAATGTTGTTTCTTCTAACACCCTTTGTGGGAAATTGTAGTTACAATTAGGGAAAGTAATCATAGGCATGACCTGAGCAATATATCTGACTAGGGAAATTACATGGTCTGAGCATCCTAGTCCATTTATTTGAGCATATAGGATAAGGGAATGATATTGATTTATTCATTGGTAACTTTACTCTAAAAATTTGTAGCATAAAGTAAGAGTATCCTGTGTGAAAGGAATGGTAGGAGAACTATGCTTTTAGAAAAATGATTGTTAAATTTCAACTTTTTCTGTCACTGACCCTACTACCAAGGTATAGTAAAATTCATAGAGGGACTCTACTAGGAAGTACTAGAGTAAGAATAGTGACTTAGAGCCTCCTATAACCTATAACACTCAATCGAGGTATGAGGAGTATAATATTATATGAACAAGATTTTGGAAGAATTTTGGCCTGAGAATATACCCGACATAATGTGATTTCACTAATTAGTAAGAATGTACCCTGAGTATGTAGGACTGAGAGTGCTAGGAAATCATGGGTGCATGAGTAATGATATCTATGGTGATAGACTAATATTCATAGATTCATGGAGCATGATTCGGATTTTTGAGTGATACTATCACTCATTTTAATAAGAATTGAGAATAAATGTACATCTGAATAAAGTGTTCATATCAAGATGTCACAAAGCAGAAGCAATATGTCGTGATGACATATGTATGATGATTAGGTTAGGATAAGATGGGTCTCTACCTCTAAAATGATATATTCTAGAACCTTCTTACTATACTACCTAAATCTCCATGACCTAATTGGTTCCATACTTTAACATCACCTAATCATACTAAAGTCAACATACTAAGTCTACAAGTCTCAGTCTTAACATTCATATCTTTTTAATTGCTAAAAAAGGCTAAATTCATGGTTTTCTACCTATCGTGCATGATAAATTACCAAGATAATATGGATATACTTCCCACGACTATATCTTTCTATTAATTTCCATACTACTAGTCTCCACCATCATTACTACATTCTAAATTATGACATTTCTCTGCTATCCTAGGTTCTCTAAATTCATGTGTTAAAAAACCTAGAAACATACTCAGCTCAGTTTAGGAAAGCATTTTGATTCAGCAGACATGAAAATAAATGGGATTTAGTTAAGTACTCACCATATCCTATGCTAGGAGGGGTACTATTCTGATATGAGTGACCTAGAGAGTTTTTTGAAGAAGTAGGTTGAGCCTAATATCAAACATACCTGCCCTTTGTCGAAGCTACTGGAAAATATCTAAACCTATGGCCTAGTTTTCCATAGTCATAATAACGTTCATGGCCTTTCATACCTTCCTTTACAAGGTGCTTGCCAGACTTATTGCAAGTAGAGTGGATTTTCTATACAAATTTTTATGAGAAGGAGAGATAGATTCTCCTAATTTCTATTATATTGAGACCTCGGGGCTAGATAAAAAGTACTAGATAATGAAAGAATCAGCCTTGATGACCTTCAAGGAAAAGAAAATTGGTTCTTACTAGCCAACTTTTGGCGATTAGAGTTACTATTCCCAGGTATGTCTCTCTTTCTCTCCTCTCTTCTCTTCTTAGGAATGGAATTTTCAGGGACTACTACCTACTGATTTAACTGAATTGTCATAGTTCGAGTAAATAATATGACGACATCATGAAATATTTGCATTAGAAATATCAACACTTGTAGACTAATCAGCTTATATGGAAGGGTTACTATTTTTGTCCCCTTCTGACTGATATCTTTTTGAGGAGACATATTTTGAAATAGATAAGTCATAAACTATAAGATTACATATATTTAAACTCTATTACATGATATGATCATGAAAGAAGTGACTTTCTTACAATGTTTCATATAATCATAGTGATAAATAAGGCACGTTCATAGACATGAACATGAATCTACGTAACATAGAATTCAGACACCCTAAGACACTTTAAACCTGATGTTCTCATACCAAGTTTGTCTCGACCCGAGACTAGCTCCTAGTTGTAACACGGTGCTTAGTGTCACAAGTGACCCCAAGCTAATCAATCACCTTCCATGACACTAAGAATAATGAAATAAGTGATAAAAATACTTTTTTAATGACCCAAAAAATAAGGTCATGATGACACTTATCATACCTAAGCCTTGATAAGTTAGCCTACATCCTAAATTGTTAAGTAAGAAGAAAACAATATAACAATTCCTATGGTGACATTTCTAGAGCAAAGTCAAACCCATATAAGTATAATAATAGTGGAAATCTAAACAATATTAATACCATAAACCATCCCAAATCCTAGTGTCACAATGTAAGAAAAATCTAAACATAACTCAAAACTGGTAAATCAATTGAATTCAAAAAGCTAAAGTCTACGCCCAAATACAAAATAAATACGTCAATTAGGTAGGAGAAGGTCTGAGGTCAACTTTGAAGGCACAAAGAAGCTAATACCTTAAAAATGTCAATGATCAATTGCATGATATTTTCTACCATGCTATACATAAGTACTTGGATCTTCACCAAAAATACATGATAGAGATGAGTAAAATCAACTTATACTCAGTAGGTTAGGCCAAATGTGCAAAATAGAAAATAAGGTACATAAATACATACCGTGAGCGCGTCACTGTCATGCCACAAGTTTTTAAGTGCTAAACCTATCACAAGATTGACCATTAAATTAGCATTCCAACGCCACTGGTCTCGTCTTAATCAGATATCATTGTAAGAAGTTGTGGAAAATTTTCTAAGGCACTGTCAAACTACTAGAGACAACAACTCTGGTAATGAATTGTTGTCAAATACTATGAGTCATAACTTAGAATATTTTCCATGGTAGTGAGTGACAAGAAAATTAGCCTCTTTACACTACTCAAAATGACTCATTATTTGACATAACAAGTCATTAGGAGAAAGTCGTCATAATAGAATGTACCCAAAACCAAACATAATGAGTCGTTACCCAAGCTATGATGACTCATTCTTAGAATTTCGTATATATTTTAAGAATGGTTTTTTGTTTTTTTCCTATTCTTTTAACTCCTAACACATGTCGTTTAGGGTTCTTTAAAGGTGGAATATAAAGATATTTTTCCCCAGATTCATAATTTAGCCTTAAAATTTGTACACAATAAGAAAAGAAACAATTCTTTAATCTCTAAAAGCAAATTAGAGTTCTTCAACTTTCTAGTCTAATTTCCAACAGTTCATCAAAGGTTTCACCTCTAGGTATATGGGATTTCATCAATAGGTTCTTTCCACCCATTGAGTCCTAAATATTTCTTCAAACTCTCAGGATGAATTCACCTTTTTTTAACTAGGGTTCAATGATAATTAAGAGTTTTCTTGGAATTTCAATTTAATTCTTGAATTCAACCATGAGTAAATATTTTCTCATAAGATCAGAATCTTCTCCTACTCATCATCATGAATTTCCTAATTAAATAAAAATTATTAAGTTTGGTATTTTACTTGTGAAATTTATTATTTTGATCAGTTTTTAAATATTATCATGTTCAGTTACATTAGACACTGCTGGTGGATTTATGAACACCCTGAAACACCCTAGTATCTAGACCTTAGAAAATTTCCTGGAGTCCTGATCTCTGAACCCAATATGACTCACGGGTACGAGCCGTATGTTGGGGTAGGGATATTATAGTCCGGTCATATACTGACCACTGTTGTTTTATGGGATTGATTTTGGTTACTAGAATGGATAAACTTAATGGTACGAGTCATATTATTGGTTATAGATTGTGTGGTTCCTTAACTTAATTTTAGACTTTGTTACTTAGGTTAGTCTTGCGTATGAGTGGCTCACCATGAGACATCAGAAAGGGAACAAATCATACCAAGGACTCGTATGGTAGAAAGTGTTCAATTCTCTAGGTATTTTACTCTGCCAGGGATGCGGGTCAGGAATGTAGATTGACTATCATGGTTACAACTTGATTGGATGAGTCATATATTGAGTAGTATTTGATCTAAGGGTTGAGGTCAGGATATGAGTGGTGGATACCGATCGTATCATAGGATATGACTCTTGAGGTTCAGTAATATCGTTTTGATAGGATTTTTGTGCAACTTAAATGGGGGTATTCTAGACATTTCCCCACTTATGCTAATAGGGTCCCATGATTTTTGACCTACTTGGGAGGTTATTTACCCAATTATTTAATCCATTAACTCTTAGAAACTCTTTCTAAAAACTCCATAATTCTCTCAAGAGCTTTTGGGCAAGAGAAGCTTGGGTTTAAATTGAAGGGTCAATTTTGGTCTTGTCTTGGTGATTTCTTTCTATCATCATCTTGGTTTAAGGCATGTTATTGTTCCTTATTGTTAATTTTTCTTAAAGGCATGGTTTATATGAATGTTTTCATGGTTTCACTATTACAAGATTTTGGCTTTAAAATATGATTTGGGGTTTTTGATGTTAAATGGTTGGTTATGGTTTTCCATGGTTTTAATTATGTTTTTATATGCATTAATTGTGGTTTTGGATTATTGAATAGAATGGGAATTAGTTTTTAGTAATTAGAATTCATTTACGTCATATTTTCCCCCAATATGGTTGACCAAATGCTTATAAAGATATGTTCATTGCATTGACTTCGTTTAATGTAACTCTTGCATGTTTTAAACTTTATAAAGGAATTATTCATGGTTTAAATAGTTTGGAAAGGCTAAAGGCTAATTGGTTATGCTTGTGGGGAACATGTAAGTCTCCCAAGTGGTTAATATGGTAAATAAAAGGGCACTTGAAAGTCCCCTTAAACCTATGAATGGTTGGCTATAGATGATACTTGTAAGTAAGGCTTGGATAATGGATCGTGACTCATTTATTAATGGCCTTGTTTAATAAATGGATAATGTTTTGGTGATTTGGAAATTGGTTTTTGTTAGGCAATAATGGTGGAATTTATAGCAAAGCCTTGTAAGGTAAAGGTCCCGGGGGGACCAATACTCGAAACTTATATCTGTCGATATTAGGTCAGTCTTAGTGACCATGTGTCTGATGTCAAACTTTATTATGGGGATATGTTAGTCATCCTATGCGATACATCCTTAGTCATGCGATTACAAGCACTGAGGCCATTTCAGCAGGAGGAGCTCAACCCATATAGCCTATAGGTGGTTTAGAATGGCAAAGCTACACAACCCCGGTAAAGGTTTGAAAGGCATGCTAAACTCGATCCCTTTTTCCAGAATGGTTATATATATATGTTTGGTTTTTTGCATAAGAATGGTTTACTTGGTTTTGTAAATGGCATTATTTTATCCTTACCCAGAGATCATGCTAGTGGTCACTCACTAACCCCGTCTACTGGTGGCTGTATACCCAAACTATACTGGAACCTGCCATTCAATTCCTCCTACATATAGATTTACTCAAGGATAACATTTAGACTAAATTGGTGAGCTTTCATCCTTTCGAAAGGCTCTATTTCTTTTATGGATATTTTTATATGGTTTAGTTTTATTTTTGATATTGGTTTTGGCTATGGTTGAGGGCATGTGCTAATTAAATTTCATTATTCTTTTTTAGAGGCTTTGTGGTACTTCTATGGATTACTATAAGCGGTATCTGTGTAGGTGTCAGTCTTATCATTGAAATAAGATAAAGGGCTGACATCATTAGATGATGTTTTTCATTATTCCATCATATTTCATTTTGGGATTAATTATATTATATTTTGGAATGTCCTTTGTTATGGCCTGGTTTAAGTCACTTGTATTAGTATAGTTCGATTGGTGGTATGGGATGGTTGAACTTGGTTGGGTTGGTCACAATTGTGATCTATTCCAAGAGACTTTATGTGAGCAGTTAAACTATTTTGTTACATACTTGGAATTCAACCAACTTAGGGCACATAGCTAGAGGGTAATGAGGGTGGTCTCTGGTCTTGATTGGTCTTAGGACGGCTATCACGATAATACCCTAGGTTGGTTCATGTTAAGTTTATATTAGATCCTAGGATCATGGTTAATTGGAAGTCCACAAAGCCCTGTCAAGTAGAGTCTCTTTAAAGGTGTGTAGCATGCCACACTTATAAGGAAGAGGCTACAAGGCATATAGGAATTTCACTTTCTTGTTATTATGTTTTCAACATTGGAGTCTCAGTCTTGGAATCTTCTATAATCCTTGTTTGTATATCTCTTATATTATGTCTCAAAGATCTGGAACACAATAAAATTCTTTTATTCTATCTGGGTGGTAATGCTGAAGGGGTGCATTTTATTTCTAGAGTTCAACTTTGATGTTACGATCCTATCCCTACTTTTTATAGAGTTCCACTACATGCTACTAGTCTACCTCAAGGTAATATGACTAATATGGAATTTCGTCAGTCTATTCTTGCTATTCCAAAATTGGTTGCTGCTCAGGCTGAGCGAGATGTCTAGTGCTATGTCTCCTGAGGATATAAAGGTTAGATAATTTATGAAGATGGGTCCTCCCACTTTTTCTGGAGTAAAGGTAGAAGAGGATTCACATGGCTTCTTGGATAAGATAGAAAAGATATATTGGGTAATGCAGATTACCAATGTGGAGGGGGTAAATTTTTCAGCTTATTAACTCAATGTGTTTGCATACTAGTGGTATGAAGAGTGGGATGGGGATAGAAGAAATGTGCAGGAGTCTTCCCAATGGGATGCCACTTTGGGCCGTTTCCAAATTACTTCTTTCCCTAAGAGTTGAAGAAAGCAAAGATAGAAGAGTTTGTGAACCTCAGCTTGGGGAGAATGTCTGTCAAGGAATATGCCTTAAATTTTTACCAATTATCAAGGTATGCTTGTGATTTAGTGGCTGACATGCAGGCTAGAATGAGGAAGTTTGCTTTTGAGATGAGTCACGATCTGATTTTGGAGAGCATGTTTATTAAGGATATATACATCTCTACATTGTCTATTCCTATGTACCAAGTACAAAATCAGAAGAGGAAGCAGGTGGAGTTTTGGGATAGGCAGGGTAAGAGGAGTAGTTTTTCTGATTAGGGAGGTGCCCAAGATCAGGGTGGTAGAGATGGTAGAAAATAGAAGAAAAAAAGTGAGGGAGTTCTGGTTCATACTCTTATGCTAGTACTCCGTATTATTCAGGTGATAGGCATCATTATGGTAGTGATAATTTTTGGGCACAGGTTGCCCAATCTCAGGAAGGGAGTGGTCAGTCAATTTGTTGATGTCCTTCTTATCGGTTTTATGGTCGTCTTCATCAGGTTATTGCGATAAAGGAAAGGAAAAATTCTGTAAGTATGGCAAGGTAGGCCATTAGCTTAGGGATTATTCAATTAATAAGGTTGCTACGAGGTCGAATAAGATTCATGTGACTTCATCTTCTACACCTGGTGATGTTGCAACTATTTCTGTTACCGCTCTTAGTTTTAGTTTTTGTTGGAATAAGTTGTATACTTTCTCTTTCCAATAGGAATCCAAGAAATCACCTGATGTCGTTACTTATATGTTATAATTTTTCTCTCGTGACGTATATTGTTTGCTTGATCATGGGTCTACTCTCTCCTATGTGACTCCTTATGTGGCTGTATCTTTTGGTTTTAATCTTGAAGTTATTTTGGATCCTTTTCTTGTGTTGGTAACTCGATTATTACTAAGAGAGTCTATAGGGGATGTGTGGTGTTTGTTTGTGGAAAGTAGACCTTGGTGGATAAATTTGAGTCATATATGGTGGATTTTGATGTTATTCTACGTATGGACTTGTTATACTCTGATTACATGACTTTGGATTATCTAACCCGTAGGCTTATCTTTAGGTTCCCTAATGAGCTGATTATAGAGTGGAAAAGTGTTTCTTTAGCTTCTAGGGGGAGGTTTATTTCTTATCATAGAGCTCAAATATTGATCTCTAAATGTTGTCATTATCACATGGTCTGGGTTAAAGACTCTACCTCAAAAGGTCTTTATTTTTAGTCAGTTCCCATGGTTAATGATTTTCCTGAGGTATTTCTAAATGATTTCCTTGTGTTTCTCCAATAGGGAAATAAATAGATTCTGGTATTGATGTAATTCCAGACATTTTTTCAATTTCTATTTCTCCATATAGAATGGCTCCGACAAAGTTGAGGGAACCTAAGGAGCAACTTAAGGATTTTTTAGATAAGAGTTTTATTCATCCTATTGTATCTCCTTAGGGTACAACGATGTTTATTATGTGTAAAAAGGATGGTTCCCTTTAGATATGCATTGACTATAGGTAGATGAACAAGGTGATCGTCCAGAACAAGTATTGTCTTCCAAAGATAGATGATCTGTTTGACCATTTACAAGGTAACAAGTTGTTTAATAAGATAGTTCTTCAGTTTGGGTACCATCAATTAAAGATTAGAGAGGTAGATATACCTAAGATGTCTTTTCATACTTTGTATGGGAACTTTGAGTTATTGGTGATGTCATTTAGGATGACTAATGCTCTGACAACATTTATGGATCTGATTAACATAGTTTTTCGTTAGTATTTAGATCTCTTCATCATTTTGTTCATTGATTACCTTATTATTTATATGAAGAGTGAGATGAATCATGCTAATCACCTCTGTATGGTATTGTAGACATTAAAGAAATAACACTTGTGTGCTAAGTTCTCCAAGTGTAAGTTTTGGTTGAACGCTATAAATTTCTTAGGTCATATCATTTTTAGTAAGGGAATCATGGTAGGTCCGTAGAAGGTTTCTGTGATGATGAGGTAGCCTAGACCTATGACTCCATCCGACACTTAGAGCTTCTTGGGTTTACCCGGGTATTACAGGAAGTTTTTGGAAAGAGTTTCATCGATAAATGCACCTTTGACTAAGTTAACTTAGAAAAAGGTTATGTTTTCTTTGTCAGATGCTTATGAAGGGAGTTTTGAGAAGTTGAAGTATAAGTTAACTTTGCTCAAATTTTTACTTTGCCTGAAGGCAATGACTGGTTCGTGGTTTATTACGATGCCTCTTGGGTAGGGATTGGTTGTGTGTTGATTCAGTATGAAAAGGTAATTGCCTATGCTTACAGGTAGTTGAAGGTATATGGGAGGAATTATCCTACTCATGATTTGGAGCTATTAGTGGTTGTGTTTCCTATGAAAATATGGCAAGATTATTTGTATGATGTACATGTGGATATTTTTTCTGATCATAAGAGTCTATAGTATGTGTTTACTCAGAAAGAGCATAATCTCTGGCAGAGGAGATGGCTTGAGCTTGTCAAGGACTATGATATAAGTTTTAACTATCACCCAAGTAAGGCTAATGTGTTGTTAATTCTCTTAATAGGTTATTCATGGGGAGTTTGACTCGTGTAGAGGAGGGAAAATAGGAATTGGTGAAAGATATTCACCATTTGTTTATTCTTGGAGTTCACCTCTTGGATTCCAAGGATGGTAGTGTCGTGGTGGAAAAAGTGGTTTGATCGTCTCTTGGTGTAGAGTTTAAGCAGAAGCAAGTGTTAGTTCCTATCTTGAAAAAAATCAAGAGTGATGTAGGTGGGCAAAAGATAATGGTGTTTGACATCAATGGTGATGGTATTTCACGATACCAATGGAGGTTGTGTTTTCCTGATGTCGACGAGTTACAACAAAGGATTTTGGCTGAGGTGCATGAGTCACACTATGTTGTTCATCCCATCTCGACTAAGATGTATCATGATCTCAAGGAGATCTAGTGATGGAATGGTATGAAGAGGGATGTGGCTAATTTTATGGCTAAATGCATGGTGTTTCAGTAGGTTAAGGTTGAGAATATGAGGTCGGGAGGGTTGTATCATGAAATTGATTTTCCCAAATAAAAGTGGGAAATGATCAATATACCTTTGTTATTGGTCTTCCTCAGTCTTGGGGTCAATATGAGTTGATTTTGGTCTTTATGGATAGGATGACTAAGTATGTGCACTTTTTGCTAGTGTAGACTACCTTCTCGGTAGAGGATTATGAAAATTTGTATCTTCAGTAGATTATGTAGCTTCATGGTGTGCCTATTTGGATTATTTTTTATCATGGAACGTAATCTACATCTTATTTCTAGCAATATCTTCAGAGAGGGTTAGGGACAAAGGTGAGTCTGAGTACTGCTTTTCACCCATACACAGATGGGCAAGAGGAGAGAACAATTCAAACATTGCAGGATATGCTTTGGGTTGGTGTGATTGATTATTGTGGTAATTTTGTTGAGTATCTACATTTGGTGGAGTTTGCTTACATTAGTAGCTATCATTCTAGTATTGATATGGCCCCTTTTGAGGCATTGTATGGTAGGAGCTATAGATCTCCTATTAGTTGGTTTAAGATTGGTAAAGCAGAGGACATGAAGTCCAAATATCTGCATTTGTTTTTTGCTATTGGGCTTCGTGCGGAAGATATATCTCTTCAACACATCTTTGTTTTCAAAGTTTGTTAAAGGAAAAATTAATATCTTTGCCTCTTTGTTTTTGAACTTTATTAAAGATTGGAAATATGTTTGATAACATAATGCAAATGACTCTAGTTTGTGGTTACCCCTACCTTGTCCATAATTCAGGGATGAATGTTCCTAGTGGGGAAGATAGAAATACACTAATTTCTAGACCTTGGAAAATATCTTGGAATTTTGATCTCTAAACCCATTACGACTCATGGGTATAAGCCATATGTTGGGGTACAGATGGTATGGTCCGATCACTTACTGACCAGTGTTGGGTAGGATAGAGTATTGTTATTGGAATGGGTATGACTTAGGGGTATGAGTCGTGTTAGTGGTTACAGATCATGTAGTTTTACTTAATATTTTACTTGGTTACTTATGTTGGATTTGAGTACGAGTTGCTCAAAATGAGTTGTATACCATGGTACGAATTGTAACAGGGACTCGTATTGTAGATAGTGTTCAATCCTCCTGGTATTTTATTCTGCCCGGGATAATGGTCATGGATGGGAATCGTATGTCGTGCTTACGACTTGGTTTGATGAGTCATATACTGGACAGTATGTGATCCAAGAGTTGAGGCTGGGATACGAGTGGTTGATACCAATCGTATTAGCGGATATGACTCATGAGGGCCAGTCTATACCTATGACGGAATTTTTTTGCCACTTAAATGAAGGTGTTCTGGATATTTCCACACTTATCCTAATAGGGTCTCATAACTTCTAACCTACTTGGGAGGTTACTTACCCTAATATTCTATTCATTTACACTTAGAAACTCTCCTTAAACAATCCATAATTCTCTCAAGAGCTTTTGAGCAAGGGGAGCTAGGGTTTCAACTAAAGGGTCAATTTGGGGCTTGTCTTGGTGATTTCTTTCTGTCATTATCTTGGTTTAAGGCATGTTTTCTCGTTTCAATTTTAATTTTACTTAAAGGCATAGTTTATATGAATGTTTTCATGGTTTTAGTACTACATGATTTTGGCTTACAAATATGATTTGGGGTTGTTGATGTTCAATGGTTGGTTATAGTTTCCCATGGTTTTAATTAAGCTTTTATATGAATTAATGGTAGTTTTGAACAATTTTATTGAATGGGAATGCTTTATTGGTAATTGTAATTTATTTTGGTAATATTATGCCCCCAATGTGTTTCACAAAATACTTATAAAGATGTGTTCATTGCATTGACTTCTTTTAATGGAACACTTGTATGTTTTAAACTAGGTAAAGCAATTATGCATGGTTTAAATAGTTTGGAAAGACTAAAGTCTAATTGGTTATGCTTAAGAGAAACATGGATGTCTCCCAAGTAGTTTAATATGGTAAATAAAAGGGCACTTAAAAGTTCCCTTAAACCTCTAAATGGTTGGCTATGGATGATACTTGCAAGTAAAGGTTGGTATGACGATACCAATATCAATGAACTTGGTTAATAAATTTATAATGGTTTGGTTATTTGGAAATTTCTTTTAATTGGCAATAATGGTGGGATGTGTAGCAAATCCGTGGAAGGTAGAAGTCTTAGGGGGACAAAAATTGGAAACTTATTTTTGCCGATATGAGGTTGTTCTTGCTGACCATGTGCATGATGTCATACTTTATTTTGGGGATGTACTATTCATCCCAGGGAAAACTTCCCTAGTTGTGCGGCTATACGTAATGAGGCCCTTTTAGCTGAGGAAGTTGAACCCATATAGCCCGTGGGTGGTTTATGATGGAAAAGTTACATAACCTAGGTAAAAGTTTTTAAAGGCATGTTAAACCCGGTCACTTTTCCTGGTAAGGCTATAAATATATATGTTTGGTTGTGATCATATGGATGGTTTTACTTGGTTTTATAAATGGCATTATTTTATCCTTACCCTGAGATCATGCTGTGGTCACTCGCTAACCCCATCTACTGGCTATTGTATACCCATACTATGAAGGAACCTGTCATTCTACTCCTCTTTCATAGTGATTGATTTGGGGACAACATTTGAACTAAAGTGGTGAGCTTTCATCTTTTTGGAAGGCTCCATTTTATGTAATGGATATTTCTAGACATTTTAATATTATTGTGGATATTGGTTTTACCTGTGTTAGGGGCATATCCCAAACAGATTTCATAACTCTTTTAGTTAGAGGCTTTGCGGTACTTCTATGGGTTGGAAAGAGCAAGATCGGTATCGGTGTCGTCCTTGGCATTGGAATAAGTTGAAGGGATGACATCATTGCTGAAACACCCTAGAAAATCTTACGCTTAACTCAGTCTTGTAAAGATTGATATGGGGTCCTAGACTTGAAAAATTTTAGAGCCTTCGTAAGTTGGAGACTCTATTTGACGACACTTATGACCTTTAAATATCAATTTTTTGGTTAATTAATGATCAGGAATGTCAGTAGGAGTTCTGGGACAAGTTTTGGATTTTTCAGACTTTTTTAAGGCACGTTTAGAAGTCAAAACAAGTGGATCGATGTGATCTCAATGTGCTGTGTCACCCATTGCATTGCTGAATATTTTCCATCAGCTCCCAGTGCAAATTCTAGTGAACCGACGCGGACTCGACACGACGAGTTTTCCATCACATTGATACTAACAACGCAGCGCATTGGTCTGCATGTTGCTAGGTTAGTTTTCATTCATTAAAAGCCTCATCCTCAGGGGTAATTGGGTCTTTTTACCACATTTATAAGACCCAAAACATGAAATTAAAAACTTATAAAAGCAAAAACTATTCATTCTTCACAAGTTGCTCTCAAGAACAAACCCTAGGAGGTTTCAAATTAAATTCAAGGATCAAGAACTTACCATCAATCTTTCAGAATTTCATTGTGAAGGTATTTCAAGTGTTCTGTAGTCTTAAGTGAAGCATCATATTAAGGTGGATAGTGTAATATAGTTGAGAGAGTTTTCGAGGATTAGGTCTAAGCTTGAAAATTTGTAGTTGTGGTGCATAAGATCTAGTCACTCTATCTTAGGTGATGTTTTGTAGGCCCTGCCTCATATTACAAAATTTTAGCTAGGCTGTAATTTCTTGTTCAAATGTTTTATCCAACCCATGCTAAGGTTTCCTTGCTCCCTAAAGTCAGTAGAACTTTATAGAAAGAGTGTCAATAAATGCTTCAGAGTAGTATCAATTTCTATATGAGTTAATCTATAAGGTCATCAATTTAGTTTAGCAGCCAAGCAAATAAATTCGTATGATTTCCCACCCTTCCATCTAATCTTACCCATACTATCGGAAGTATCATGAAGGTAACTATTCCAAGATAGGGAAATTAGGTAGTTGCGAGCTCAGCTTAATTCATGTATCATGCCTTAGTTCCAGATCCTAGATATTCAATCACGATTCAGTTCGTAGATGCCCTGTGCATCGTCATAATTTTTCCTCAGTAGCTCATCCAAGTCAGTATCCTTTAGGGGATGTATTATCCCAAGGGGGAGATGTATTATAATTCCTTGATCTTTCATGATCTAAACCTCCCATTATCTCATCACGTAACGAATCCAGTTTGGAATAAGGGGTACTCCTATGTGGGCACCCAAGTTCCAATCTTTGTCGTAGGCCATTAATTAAGGGGCTCAGTTCCGTTCATGATATTCAGTTACTGTATCACATTTTATGCTCAGTCATGTTCTCATGTTTCCGTTCATGCGTATTTAGTAAATGATCTTGAGTTGGAGGTCAATGATTTTTAATTCGTGAAAATCTCTCCTATGAAAGGAGTGAAGAGGTTTGTCAAGAAGGTGAAGCTCAGTCCCCGATATATTGGTTCTTACCGAATTCTCAGCCATTTCAAAAAGGTAGCTTACAAGCTCAATTTACCTTCAGACTTAACTTCCGTACATCCAGTGTTTCACGTCCCCTTGCTAAAGAAGTGCATAGGTGATCCCACAGTTGTATTCCCTATAAAGGCCATAGACGTTCGAAACAACCTTTCTTATGAGGATGTCCCTGTCGAAATCCTCAATAATCAGATTTGTAGACTGAGGAACAAAGAAGCTCCTCTAGTCAAAGTTCTATGGCTGAACAAGTCTGTTGAGGGAGCTACTTGGAAAGTAGAAGCAGATGAGCATACCAACTATCTTCACCTTGTCTTTACAAACTCAGACTTAACCCAAGGTAATAGTTTTTACTTGAACTTATTCAGTTCCATTCTCAGATTAGTTTTACGAACTTGGTATCAGTTAGCATTGAATATTTAGTCATGCATTCATGAGTCAGTTCAGTCATGCATTCATGCTTCAGATATGCATGTTTAGAATGAAAAAATATCAGCTTATCAGTAATCCCAATCATGCATTTATGAATTATGTTCAGCCTTGTACTCATGCATCAGATATGCATGTTTGGTAAGAAACTTCAATGTATCAATATCTTCGGCCATGAAATCAAATTTTAGTTATGCATTCCTTGTAAAACAGTTCAGTCATTCAGTATTCTCAGCTTAGTCAGTCTCATTCGAGGATGAATGTTCCTAAGAAGGAGATATTGTAAGACCCCACAAAATTTTAAGGTTAACTCAATCTTGTAAAGCTTGATATAGGTCCCAGACTTAGAAAATTTTAGAGCCTTCATAAGTTGGAGACTATATTTCACTACCTTTATGACATTTAAATAGCAATTCTTAGGTTAATTCATGATCAGGAATGTTAGTAGATTTTCTCGAACAAGTTATAAATTTTTCAAACTTTCTTTGAGGCACGTTTGGAAGTCCAAACCAGTTGATCGATATGATCACAATGTGCCACATCACCTATTGCGTCGATGAATATTTCTCTCCAACTCCTAATGCAAATTTAGTGAACTGACACAGACTCGATAAAGCGCGTTGGCAATCGCATCAATTCCACAGATGCATCGCATCGATCTGCGTGTCACTAGGTCAGTTTTTAGTCATTAAAAATCCATGCCCTCTAGGTTAATTGGATCTTTTTTCCACATCTATCAGCCCCAAAACATGAAATTAAACCCTTCTAAGGGAAAAAATTATTCAATCTTCACAAGTGCCTCTCAAGAACAAACCCTAGGAGGTTTCAAATTCAATTCAAGCCTTAAGAACTTACCATCAATCTTTTAGAATTTAATTGTTAAAGCATGTCAAGTGTTCATCCAAAGGTGCCTTCCTCCCTTGGAGTTTAAGAAACTACTTTTAGAACTTTAACTGTATTGATTTCATGAATTTCATGTTGGGTTTGATTATATTCATTATTATAATGATTAATTGGGTTTCTAATCCATAATTTGATAAAAGTTTCATGTAGAGTTATTTGATATATGTTTAGATTCATGTGAATCCATGCTAAACCCTTTAAATTCTAAATTGGGATTGGATTTATGGTTCCTATGTGTTGTTTTGAGTCATGTGCATGGATTATTTTCTCCAAGTGTTTGATAAATTGATCATGTGAACAAAGAAAAAGGGACAAAATCATGCCATGTTAACTTATGTGCAAGTTATATCATGCAAGTGTTTGATAGAATGTCTCTATGAATGAGCTATGATCAAGTGCATATGGTTATTCCTTTCAAGTGTATGTCATGGTTTTTTTCATGCTATCGAGTCCAGGGGGTATTCAATACCCAAAAACTTTGTTGTTACCTTGAGCTGTGGTAGTTACAGAATAATCTAAGTTGTGTCACAAACAGTAGCTCCAGTAATCAGTCACAGTTACAGTTTAGTATTTAGTTCAAACCTTTGTAAATTTAGCTAGTCAACAGAAATATATAGTATCTCATCAGTTATAAGAAGTTAGTAGAACTCTATCAGTTAACAAAACTCATTGAACTCATTTTAGTTAAGTTGGACAGTACGATCAGTAACTATTTAGTATAACCTAGTACAGTTTAGAAATCAGTCTAGTGTCTATTTAGTTGAGAGTAGGATTTAGCACTTCAAGAACTCAGGGACGAGGGCATTCCTCACAGTTGAGGGTTTGACCCGTAGTAGCAGTCCTTGCATTACAAAACTACGTAGCCAGCATAGGTTGAGATATTTTCTTTCCAGACTAGTGATGTTACATCCCATATGAGTTTTTCTGTCAGCGAGGGTTAATGAAAGAGCTTCCTGTCAGAGAGGTTTAATTCATAATTATCTTTACCCATGGCACGATACTGAGACCCTACCAACTGGGGTTACAGGTTTGACCCTAATCTATTCAGAAATAGGCATGTTGGTTTGATGACTACCTCCCATAGTCTCAGTTTTAGTCTTTAGAATAGAACTCAGTTTAGTTCTACTGAGTTCAGCACTGTCAGACACAGTCACTCAGTTCAGTATGGAACTCAGAATAGTTCTACAGAATCTGGAATGTAAGTGACAATCACTCAGTTAACAATAATACTATATCAGTAAACTAAGATATCAGTAAGCCTGTGATTCTGAATGTAGTATCCAGTGTTATCATGACCTCAGTTACAGTTTACATATCTCATGCATGTACTCTCATTAAGTTATACTCATGTTATTCAGTTAGTATTGTCCATGCATATCAAACCATGCATCTCAACCTATCTCATTTAGCATACTAATACATTCAAAGTACTAAAGCATACCTTTCTTTTATGATATGATGTCTTATATCATAGGTTCAAATGCACGGGATCTCGATCATACTTAGCAGCCTGATCTATCAGCAGTAGACTAGTGGTGAGTCCTCAGTCTTTAAGGATATATTTATTATTTTAGTATTTTAGTACTTAGTTTATTTCAGTAGTCGGAGTTGGTTGGGGACTTTTCCCATCAACTCCTTATTCAGATAGTAGAGGCTTTTCAAACTAGAGTATTTATAGAAAGATGTTTATTTTTGGTATTGATGTACCATACTCAGTATTTATTTACAGTTTAGGACCTTCTGGTAAGTTTCCACCTAATTTTTGTGTACTTATAGTGTTATTATTCTGTTATTGCAGTAGGAACCAGTCATGGGTTAACTTGTAGTCCCTTGAGATTATGAGCACCATGTAGCATCTGAGATACAAAATTAGGGCATTACAAACTTTGTATCAGAGCCTAAGGTTCAACAGAGTCCTAGGAAGTCTAAAAATCGTACCTAGTAGAGTCTTGTGTATGGATGTGTAGCACGCCACACTTATGGATAGAAGGCTATTAGATGTTTTAGGAAAGTTTTCCTTCTTTCAGCATCCATGTCATGCGAGTAAGCATGAGCTCAAGTTAAATTCTTAGTGTAATTCACCTCTTCCTTATGCTTCCAGAACATATTTTCCAGAGATGCTAACTAAAGAAGTAATGAAAACTAGGCAGCCCCACCGCCCATTCAGGTAGATTCCCTCAACGAGCAAGTTTTTCACGCTGAATTTTTGGCTACTTTCACCACCTTAGCTCATTCAATAGTTTCTCAAAACAATCAGCTTATCCTAACTAAGCTTATGTTTCATGCTCCATAGAGTAAGGAGGAGAGGCATAGTAAAAAAGGGAGAAAGAATAAGAGGGCCAGAATGTCAAGGCCAAAGAGTACCCAAACAAATTGTCTCTACCAAAAGTGTGGGAGAAACCATCAGGGTTTTTGCAGAGCTGGCAGTGACGAATTTTTCAGATGTGGAAAGCCAGACCACCGAGTTATACAGTGTCCTCAGGTTGGTTCGCCAAGTTAGCATAACAGTCCCTCAGCTCAGTCAGATCACCCGAATCAGTAAGATGCCACTTCCAGTGCCACCAGTGGGCAATGCCCAAATATAATTTATACACTTCAGTCCTGATAGGATTAGGAAAGTTCTTCTGATGTGTGATGTTGGGTGTATTTATACGCCTAAGCACCATAATTTATCCATATTTTAGCTATGTTTAGAGAACAAAGTGCCTAGTTTCTTATGTTTTTACTATACTTCTATGTAATTAAGCTAACCAATGTTATTAGCATGATTTCAGGTGTTCATGAGGTAGATGAAGACATTATGGGACAATGGAATACGGATGGCATATGACACAAGAGAGAGTAGCAACCTGGACCAAATGTGGCGCCTAGAAACTACAATCTGGAACAAATATGGCGCCAAGAAACTATGTCCAAGACTAGTTTGTCATTCATAATTAGTTCAAGGACCTAGAAGGCAATTATGAGAGAAGAGATTATTAAAAGGCTTAATGCTGGATTTTGAAGGAGGATTCATTATTCTATATTTTTTTTTTGGAGAGAGCAGAGAAGGGCACCTTAGCTTGAGAGAGAGAGAAAAATGTTTTTTGCTCTTGCTCTCAGTATTCGCACACCAAGATCGTCTTCTAGTTTTTGGTATGATGAATATTTCTATTGTGATTTTCATTTTATTCATGAGTAGCTAAGTTTATTAGTTAGGGTTATGGAAGCCTTGTAGCAGACAATCTTTTACTTTGGGTTTTGAATTCATTATGCATTGATTTTGTTAAATTATACTCTCTTTGTTTATCTTGAATTCTTATGGTTGCAAACATAGAGGATATGCCTTAAAACGCAACTTGTTCGAAAGAAAGGTTGTTGTTTGGAAAGGAGAGTAGTGAGAAGAAAATAGGATTACCAACCCCTATTTCATATGTTAATGCCTTTGAAGGATTAACTACTTGGATATTTCGTATTCTTTTTGGTAAACACTTTTGATTTGAGAGAACGAAAGTGAATTTGTCCTTTATAGTTGAGAAATACTAGGATTATGTTATTAAATACTATACATTTCTCTGTAAGCATGATGCATGTATGAATTCGTAAAGCCTAGAGTTAGAAAGTATTGAAAACTACAAGGTGGACATAACCCTAGCTTCCTCTTTCTCTGAATTTGAATACTACTACACTTATTTCATCTTGTTAAACTAAAACCATTAGTTTGTGAACAGAATCAAATCCCCCCTATTTACTTTACGGAAACTAACGATTAAAAGTCAACTAATCTGTATACAACTTAATTAGCACCATATTCCCTGTGGGATTCGACCCTAACCTAGTTGGGTTATATATTTGACAACGATCGCTTACTCCCTCGTAAGAGAGGTGTAGTTTGGGCGTATCTAATTTGTTTACTCATACGTTATAAGTTTATAATTTGCACATTTATACGTTGCTAGTTCCAGGAGCTTCTTTGTCTTTTATAACTCTTTATATAGCTGTTGACTTCAAAGTTAGTCCTGAAACTCTAGCAGAGCCTTTCTCAGTCTCTACCCTAGTAGATAAATCTATCATAGCCCGGCGATTATACAAGAACTATTCAATTATGGTATCTCATAAAGTAACTTCAGCAGACTTAGTCGAATTAGAGATGACCAATTTTGATGTCATTCTCGGCATGGAATGCCTTCATTGCTTCTATGCCTCAGTCAACTACAAAAATATAATTGTCCATTTTTAGTTCCTAAATGAGCCCATCCTAGAGTGGAGGGGTAGTACTTCAACACTAAGGGTTTAACTTATTTCCTACCTTAGGGAAAGGAAAATAATATCTAAGGGATGTTTATACCATCTCATTTGATTCTAGGACTCTAGATTAGAAACCGCATCTCTTGAGTTAATATCAGTAGCATGTGAATTCCCATATGTGTTTCCCAATAATCTTCCTCGAGTTTCTCCCAAAAGGGAAATTGATTTCAAAATAAACCTTCTTCCATATACTCAGCCCATATCTATTTTGCCATACATAATGGCTCCATCAGACCCTGTGTGTCCTCGTGGGGTACACCAGTCCTATTCGTGCCTAGGAAAGACAGTTCTCTCATAATGTGTGTAGACTACTATCAACTAAATAAAGTCACGATCAAGAACAAGTATCCACTTCCCAGAATCGATGACTTATTTGACCAACTTTAGGGTGATAGTTACTTTTCTAAGATAGATCTCAGATCAGGCTATCATCAGCTCAGAGTCATAGAATGTGACATTTCGAAGACAATTTTCAAAACTTGGTATGGTCACCTCAAATTCTTTGTTATGTCCTTTTGTCTTACCAATGACCCACCAACATTCAAGAACTTGATGAACCGCGTGTTCAAGCAGTACTTGGGCACGTTTGTTATAGCCTTCATGTATGACATTCTTGCCTGTTCCTGCAGAGAAAATTATTATGCAGGTCATCTCAGAATCGTACTTCAGACTCTCAAAAACCCATCAGTTATCATGATATCTATTCATGTCTTACATGTCAGCTCTATGATCATAGATCATATTCATATACGTTACCCAAAATATGTATGCTTACAGTTCCTAGTATAGGAGTTCCAATTACTTAATGTTATAATCGTGTTCCATGAATATAAAAACTTCAGACTTAGGTCATGCAACTGATGACTCATGTCATGCTTTATAGTATGCCCTGTTCCCATGACTCATGCTACACTCTTTGCGAAAGGCTAGATTCAGATTATGCCATGTATATCCTCAGTTTAAAATCTTTTGATAAATCTATGATGTTGATATTCTATTCCTCAGGCCTCAGCTAAGTGTCTAGTTTGGTATAGTGTTCATTCATGCTTTAGGACCTCATGTTTTAATCTTTTATTGAAACCCTCCTAATGAAATGTCGTAGTGTTGAGCACCTTGTTAGATGGGATAGAGTAAATGTTTCATGTTAAGAAAAAATTATTGCATTCTTGTTTTAAATGAGGCTCTAGAGATAGCCTTGAATGCCATGTTGTACTATAAGTAGATAAATGAATTTCTCAAAGTGAATGTCTAGTAAGAGGTTGCATTCAGTTGTTGAAGGGAAATCATATTTTTTCTAGAGATGATAAGTTGAGAAAATGCAGAGTATGACTATCTATTTAGATCCTTGATTCTTGTCAGTATGCATCACATAGTTATTAGAACTTAGTTATAGTCTCAGTTCAGTGTTCAATTCAAAACTCAGTTCAATCTCAGGTTTTTCTTGACCATAGCACAGAGTTATCAGATATTAAGTTATCAGTATTCCAGTACCTCACTTTATAGATCACAATTATATAATACACCTGGTCTTGAATTCTTAGATAATATACTTTTCATTCATTCATTCGTTGTATATCATGTTGCTAAGTCAGTCCTTACTTCATACTCATAATACTTTACAGTTTCAACGTAGTTATTCAGACTAAGTACAATTTAATTTTACATGACCAGTATTCAGCTATTTGCTAGTTAGTTAATCAGATAAGTTAATATGTGTATGCATTTATGCTCAGCCACTATGTAAATATTTTTAGTAGTCCCAAGTGAAGCATCATATTAAGGTGTAAAGTATAGTATAGTTGAGAGAATATTCGAGGAATAGGTCTCAGATTGAAAATTTGTAGTTGTAGTGCATAAGACTTAGTCACTCTATCTTAGATTATGTTTTGTAGGCTCCACCTTATATTGCAGAATTTTAGCAAGGGTGTGATTTCTTATTCATATGTTTTATCCAGCCCATACGAAGGTTTTCTTGCTCCCTAAAGTCATTAAAAATTTATAGAGAAAGTGTCAAGAAATGCTCTAGTTTTGAATAAGTTTTCTATATGAGTTAATTCGTAAGGCCATCAATTCCGTTTAGCAGTCAAGCGGACAAATTCATATGATTTCCTATCATTCCATCTAGTTGTACCTGTATTATTAGATATCTCATGAAGGTAACTATTCCAAGATGGGACAATCAAGTAGTTGTGAGCTCAGCTTAATTCATATGTCATGACTTGGTTCCACATCCTATATATTCAGTCATAATTCAGTTCATAGATGCCCTATGCAATGTCACAATTTTTCCTTAGTAGCTCATCCCAGTCAGTATTCTTCAAGGGACGTATTATCCCAAAGGGGAGATGTGTTATAATTCCCCTAGCTTTAATGATGTAAACCTCCCATATTCTCTTCATGTAACAAATCTAATTTGGAATAAGGGTACTCTTAAGTGGACCCCCAAGTTCCAATCTCAGCCGTAAGCTATGTATTCAGGGGCTCAGTTTCATTCATGATATTCAGTACCTGTGTCACATTTCAGGCTCACATATGTTCTTATATTCCCGTTCATATATATTTAGTAAATGATCTCAAGTTTGAGATTGGTGATTTTGTATTATTGAAAATCTATCCTATGAAAGGAGTGAAGAGGTTTGGCAAGAAGGGGAAGCTCAATCCTTGATATATCTATCCTTACCAAATTCTCATCTGTTTTAGAAAGGTAGATTACAAGCTTGAGTTACCTTCAGAATTAACTTCAGTACATCCAATGTTTCACGCCCCCTTGCCAAAGAAATGCATAGGTGACCCCGTATTTATAGAGAGGGAATAGACGTTCATAACAACCTCTCTTATGAGAAAGTCCCAGTCGAAATCCTAGATCATCAGATTCACAGCCTGAGGAACAAAAGAGTTCCTCTCGTCAAAGTTTTTTGGCAAAATAGTCCGTTGAGGGAGCTACTTAGGAAGCAGAAACTGATGTGCAGACCAAGTATCCTTACCTCATCTCCACAAACTTAGACTCAACCCAAGTTAACAATTTTTCCTATAACTTATATAGTTCTATGCTCAGATTACCTTTACGAACTTGTTAAAAGTTACCTTTCCATATTTGGTCATACATTTATGAGTCAGTTCAGTAATGTATTCATGCAATAGATATGCAAGTTTAGTATGAAAAAATTTCAGCTTATCGGTAATCCCAATGATACATTCATTAATGATGTTCAGCCTTGTACTCACGTATCAGATATGCATGTTCAGTAAGAAACTTTAGTATATCAGTACTTTCAGTAATGAAATCATATTTTATTTATGCATGCCTAGTAAATTAGTTTAGTCTTTCAAAATTATCAGGCTAGTCCATCTTATTCGAAGAAGAATGTTCCTAAGGAGGAGATATTGTAACCACCCACAAAATTGTAAGCTTAACTAAATCGTGTTAAGCTTGACAGGGGTCCCAGACTTATAAAATTTTTGAGCCTTCATAAGTTGGAATCTCTATTTCATGACCCTTATAACCTTTATATATTATTTTTTATGTTAATTCATGATCAAAAATGTCAATTGGTGTTCTAGGACAAGTTTCAAATTTTTAAACTTCGTTTGAGGTATGTTTGGAAGTCCAAACGATTGGATCGATGTGATCTTGATTCCCCACATATCCCGCTGCATCGATGAATATTTTTCTCTAATTCCCAGTGCAAATTCAAGTGAACAGACATGGACTCGATGTAATGCATTGGCCATTACATCAATGCCAATGATGTGGCGCGTTGGTTTGTGCGTCGCTAGGTCAGTTTTCAGTAATTAAAAAGCAACATCCTCAGGAGTAATTGGGTCTTTTTCCCAAATCTATCAGCCCTAAAGAACTAAATTAAACCCTTCTAAGAGTAAAAACTATTTATTCTTCACAAGTTGCTCTCAAGAACAAACCGTAGGAGGTTTCAAATTTAATTCAAGGATAAAGAACTTACCATCAATCTTTTAGAATATAATTGTTAAGGTATGTTAAGTGTTCATCCAAGGGTCTCTTCCACCCTTGGACTCCAAGAAGCTACTTTTAAAACTTCAAATGTATTGATTTCATAAATTTTATGTTATGTTTGATTATATTCATGATTATAATGATTAATTGGGTTTATAATGCATGATTTTTTACAAGTTTCATATGGATTTATTTGATATATGTATAGAAACATGTGAATCCATCCTAAACCCTTGAAATTGTCAATGGGGATTTAAATTATAGTGCCTTTGTGTTGTTTCGTGTCATGTGCATGGAATATGCTCTCCAAGTGTTTGATAAACTTCTCATGTGAACAAAGAAAAAGGGACAAAATAATGTCATGTTAGCTTATGTGCAAGTTATGTCATGTAAATGTTTGATAGAATATCTCTATGAATGAACTATGATCAAGTGCGTATGGTTATTCCTTTTAAGTTTATGCCATGATTTATTTTTTTCATGCTATCGAGTCATGGGGGTATTCAATACCCAAAAACTTAGCTGTTACCTAGAGCTATGGTAGTTACAGAACAATCTTAAAAGTTTCACGAACAGTACCTCCATTAATCAGTTAAAGTTATAGTTCAGTATTCAGTTCAGACCTTAGTAAATTTATTTAGTCAACAGAACTCTGTAGTATCCCATCAGTTAACAGAAGCCAGTAATACTCCATCAGTTAATGGAACTCAGTGAACTTATTTTAGTTTAGTTAGACAGTACGATTAGTAACTATTCAGTATAGCCTAGTATAGTTTATAAATAAGTATAGTATCTATTCAGTTGGGAGTAGGATTTAGCACCAAGCGAACCCAGGGATGAGGACATTTCTATCAGCAGAGTTTTTGACCCTTAGTAGCAGTAAACTCAGATATCAGTAAACCAGTAATAGTTAATTGTAATACAATATTAGTAAACTATGATATCAGTAAACTAGTGATTCTGAATGCAGTATCTAGTGTGACCATGACCTTAGTTATAGTTTACGTATCTTATGCATGTACTCTCATTTAGTTATCCTCATGTGATTCGGTTAGTATTGTTCATGCATATGAACCTATGCATCTCAGCCTACCCCACTTAGCATATCAGTACATTTAAAGTACTGGCGCATACCTTTATTTTATGCTATGATATTTTATATCATAGATTCAAATACTCAGGCTCCTGATCATACTTAGCAGTCTGATCCATCAACAGCAGACTAGTGGTAAGTCCATATTGTTTGAGGACAAATTTATTTTTCCAGTATTATAGTACTCAGTTTATTTAAGTAGTCAAAGTTTGTTGGGGACTTGCCCTATCAACTACTTGTTTAGATAGTAAAGGCTTTTCATACTAGATTATTTATAGAAAGATGTTCAGTTTTGGTATTGATATATCATAATCAGTATTTATTTACAGTTTTGAACCTTATGGTAAGTTTTTGCCTAATTTCTGCATAATTATAGTATTATTATTCAGTTATACAGTAGGTACCAGCATGGGCCAGCTTGTGGTATCTTGAGATTATGAGCATCGTGTAGCTTTCGGGTACAGATTCATGGTGTAACAATTGCATGAGATTGTTGATTGTTCCATCCTATTTCATTTTGGGATTAATTATATTATCTTTTAGAACATCCTTAGTTTTAGAATGGTTTATGGCTCTCATTTTTTTGTATGGTTGGATTAATTGTATAGGATGGTTGGACTTAGTTGGATCATTCACGGTTTTGATCAATTACCATAGTCTTTATGAGAGTTGTTACATAATTTTGTTACATGCTCGGAATTCAGCCAACTCAGGGTATGCGGCTGGAGTTTAGGTTGGGTAATGGGGGTGGTCTTTGGTCCTGGTTGGACTTGGGATACCAATTACGACAAGGCCCCAAGGAGGGTTGTGTTGCACCCGATACCTGATATTGTATTCATGTATAAGCTGACATGTTCTGAGCACTACAAATTATGCATATGTTCTATTTTCAAAAATATTACTATATTGAGGATATATTAATTTTTATTGTCGTTAAGTTGAGAGTAGTACTTAGAATTGAGCGAATGCAGGGTTAAAGTATCACTAGTCAGTTAGGAATAAGACCCTTAGTATAAGACCCTATGTTACAGAACGATAACCAAATTGTAGGTTATAAAGGGTCACCTTCTGAATTTGGACTGACACCCAGTCATTCGAGATATTAGTTAGAGGATCTACACTACTATATGTAGATTTGATAATGAGAAAATCACTTCAAGGGACCAGGTCCCTGGATGTGCAAGATATATTATAGCTGGCATGTGTAGTCGGCATAATTTCGTTCTCTTGTGTAACTAACTTACAGGTGCTATTTTGTACATATTAGGACTGTTGGTCCAATGATATTTCAATCCCTAATCATCATTTATCTATAAAAGGAAAGATATGCCTCTTCATCAAATAGTTTTTAAAAAATTTGATATAGTAAAAAGAAGTAGTATGAACTTAATTTTAAGATTTCTCGAGCGTTGATCATATTTATGTCTTTGTAGTATACTTAAAGAATGAGTAAATATTCTTGAGTGCTGTTTTGTAAAAGAAGTAGTTAAGCTATATGAATAATGTCTTTTTTTCACTTTGAGAGATATTCTTAGGTAGAGTAGCCTAAGCAGTTACCGATTAGAGTTAATCAGTAGAGAGGGTCATAGGTAGAGTTACCAAGATAAGCTTGTAGTAGAGTTGCTATAAGTGAAAGGAGCCAAGAGGAAGGCTAAAATCCAGATTACAATTAGGAGGTTAACTATAGTGCATTTCTTTGGTGCTTATGAGGTAAGCCATGGTTTTTCCCTGCCTGGGTTTCCATGTAAAAACCTATGTGTTTTTACTATTCCTACACTGCCTTTTGTTTTCCTGTATAATTAGTTTTTGTTTTTCTGTGATCGACTTTGAGGGACCTAGTCCCTCACTATGTGGTGCAACTGCCAAGGGTTTCAATAACAGTTATCAGAGCGAGGTCACTCAAAAAGGTTCACACCTAGAGCATCTTGGATAGCATGGATGCTCTACCTTCTAGAAAAAGGGCAATCTACCACTAGACCAACAAGATTCAATAGGCCATATTATGGGTGGTAGATAATTAAGAAGTTTGACTTCATTATGGATGATTATAGTGAATTTATGGGCATAATGATCGATGGTCCTCATGTTCTAGTTAAAGAAGTAAAAGATGGAGAAATAACAAGAATGGTAATAAAAAGAAGGAGAGAATATGATGATGAAAATAGAAGAAAGGCTGAGAAAAAAATACAAGGCCAAGAAATTACTAGTCTGTAGTATAGTGACTGATGAATATAATAGGATCTCCGCCTATGAAAACGCCAAAGAGATCTGGGATTTTTGAGGACTACATATGAAGGTACTACTGATGTAAAGTATTCTAAAATAGACATGTTGACTACTTAATATGAAACCTTCACCATAAAAAAAGAAGAAACAATCCAAGAAATGCTTACAAGATTCACTTCTAGCACTAATGAGCTTCACTGCCTGGGATAAATGATTCCATTATATAAGAGAGTGAGAAAAGTTCTTGGTGTTTTTCCCAAGTCATGGAAAAGGAAAATGGATGCCATAACTGAGGTAATAAACCTAAAGACCCTCACTATGGATGAAAATATTAGGAACCTAAAAACCCATGAACTTAAGAAGAAGCAAGGAGAAGATAAGAAGGAAGTCAAAAGGGAAAAATCTTTGGCTCTAAAGGAGAAGAAAAGAAAGAAGTTAAAATGGAGAAATCTTTGTCTCTAAAAGATTCAAATTCAGGTGTAATGGAAGAAGAAACTGATGTTACCTACTTGGGAAAAAGAATTGTTATAGCTATGAAGAAAAATGGGCAGTTTCAAGAAATCAAAGTAGGAATAGAAAAGGAGACACTTTGGAAATTTGTCACAGATATGGAAGTCCTGAACATTTTATTACGGATTACCCATTTCAAAAAATAGACTATCAGGATTTTCACAATACTTAAGGTGATGAAGGAAGAAATATAGACCAGGTCCCTGTAAATAAAGAAGACAGGCTGCAAGTGATCATAGTTAAAAAAGCCTTAGTTGGTTGGGGTGACACTTCTAGTGGATCTGTTAAAGATAAGAAGTCTGTAGATATTTCCATACTTCTAGTGGAATATAAGAAAGTGACCTTTGATTCCTTTTTTTCATTCAAAGAAGATACTAAAATTAAAGAGGAAGATGAAATAGCTATCTCTAACATTAAGAAATATCTAAAAATTACCCTTCTAGGAAGATAAAAAGGCTTGCATGTGTATTGATAGACTGTGTATGTGAACTACTGATGAGAAAAATGCCTTAAAAGTATAAGTAGATAATCAAGAGCATGAGGTGATTGTTTTAACTCTCCAAATTTCTAAAACAAAAAAGTTGTTCACAAAGATGAAATTTGATAATTTGAATCTGGTGAGTAATCTGAAGAAGAAAAGCGACTTAGATGATAAAAGAAAGAGATAAGATTCTTGGTTTCAAATTGATCTTGAAGAAAGGTTGAAGGAATCTCTAGAACATCTTTTGACAACACTACACATGAATGAAGAGTCAGAGAGGGACGTGATTTACTTAAGAGAAGAGTTGAAGAAATCTCTTAGATCGACTGCTTCTTCACATATACTATATAATCTAACCAATCAAGATATCAATCATGGTAGAGGGGGTTAAGCTATCAAGTAGAAGTACAACATATATAATCTAAAGAAAAGGCTTCTCATTTTATTGTAAGCAAAGGTCACAGACTCCTGTGCACTCACTGTGGAAAAATGATATTTAAAAGAAAAATGTTAGTACTAGGTTATGGCTAAATTGAAGAGTACTGAATACAATCAACAGGATAATGCACATTATAAGGATTACATGTCTATAAAATGGATAAAAAGGAAGATCACACTACCTATTTTGACAAATAAAAATTTAATCACACCTCTGTCGTCCTACTGGGAACTCAAACTCAAATGGGTTCCCAAGTCTAACAAATGATAGTAATTATATAAGAGAGAAAGGGTATGTAATTATAAAAAACATCTTTTTAGTGCTTAAGGCTATGAATAGAAGGTTTGATTGTATTCTCTTTCGTAAGACACTTCAAAGTGAAGGTGTCTTATGTGATTAGCATTCCTATCCCAAGGATGAGCTCAATGATGTGAAAGAAGCTAACAAGTTCAAAGAAATGCTGAAGGAACTTTGAATATTTGGAGAATGCCAAGTTTAGGACCTAGTCCTCTGACCAATTTCTAGAATAAGTGAAAATTTCATATGGTTTAAGGAATCTATCAAGATGATGTTGGGATTGATTAGACTAACATGACCTACTATCTAGTGAATTATTGTGTCCTCACAAAATTGACTATGATCAAGAGGCAGGTATCCTTGGTAAATTACTACTTGTTGGTATAACTCAATTCCATAAATTTGAAGGGATACACCAATGGGAACAACTTTGGAGGTGAAAAAATATGACAAGAACTAAGTTGAAGATTCAAATAAACTAGTGAGGGACTTGGTCCTATCTCTCAGGTTAGAATCTTTTATATGGAAATTTTATCTGTTCTGCTAAAATAAAGCCATGTACTCCTTGTCATTATGTTAGAACAAAGTTGTCCTATTCTAAAAGGAACGGTGTGTCACCTGAAATGTTATGTTATTCATATCTTATTTCTCTAGAAAACCATTCGTTGTGCTCATTATTCATTAAATCTTGCTACACCCACTCCTTCTCGTATCAAAAAAGGGAAATCTAAAATTCTAAATAGCCTTTCTAAATGAAAGATCCTCTTGATGGCTACAACTCTTCAATTTTCATATCCTTCAAATGATTCTGAGCTTATCATTATGAAAAATTCCTTCCTAAACTATCTTGAAAAACATCCTTCTTCTCCTACTCTTCCAAATCTTAATTCTTTCATCACTCAACTTGTTAATAAATAATCTTCCATTAATCTTCAAAATTATTCGGATGATGTTGTGGTAGATGAAACATTGGTAGCTAAAAACCTCATTTTGTTATCAAAGAGCCCAGTAAAGAACCCAGTTGATCACAAGAAAAATAATAACAGTAAAAAACTAAGAATCTCTTAAAAATAGTATGGAAGTTTTATAGAGAAGTAGTTGACTCTTAAGAGACATGGTCCTAAAAAGAGAAAACTAGCTTAAAGAAAATTTGTGATCACTTATATTAGAAGAAAGAATGTGGAGATAAGTAAAGTTTTATCCAAGGAAGTTAGAAATATGTTCTTGAGGAATTAAAAGGTGTTAATTTGAAGGGTTTTTTATTCAAATGCTCTTATAGAACCAAATATGGTGGAATTAGTGGAGCTATCTAAACATCAAATTTAGATGCACTCATAAAGGGACCTATTACCACTATTTTTAAAGAGATAGCCAGGGAATTCATTTTACTTTGGAATTCTCAGAAGATGGGATAAGTCTGACTGCACACTTCCAATGAAAGAAAATAAAGCTGAATGTGGAAACACTAGGAAGAATTTTGGAATTCCTATATATGGGATGAGAGCTATCCCCAAGCAGTTGCATTTAATAGAATTCATAATAAATGCATCCAAGGTCAAAGGAAAATCTGTGGCTACAGTGAATAAGAACTCACTAAAGAGTGAGTTTCAATTAATTTTTGACTTTGTGAATAAGGTAATCCTGGCTAGGTCACAAAAGAGGAACACCGCCTCAGCCACTGACTAAATGTGATGGAATTCCTTAGTTGCTATGAGTTGACTAATCTACCTGCATTGATGATATAACACATTCACAAAGTGGTTCTTGGTAGGAATCGAGAGCATGGTATGCCTTATGGATTTTGGCTGAACAAAGTAATTAATAATCATGGAATTATCTATGATTCTAGAACCCAAGGGTTTGTGGTTTAAATGCTTGATCTGAAAACACTGGTCATGACTGAAGATGTCAAAGCAGGCAGTATTTATCAAAGGGAGCACATCAAGGAAATAGAGGAGCTAAAGTTCAATCTAGCTGGCAAGGATGAAGAAATTAGTAAGCTTCAAGGTACAATTTAGAATTTCTCCAAGGGAAACCCATGTGATAAAAAAATTCTCAGAATTGAGAATAATGAACTGAAGAAGCGAGTGATAATATTAATTGATAAGGTTCTTAGGTCAAATTCAGAGATAAGCCATCTCAACAACAACCTGACCCTACTCTTTCAAAATCGTTTTCCCAGTCTTTCCATTGTTAATCATTATTGATTCCTATGGCTTTTTCCCTAAGAACATTTAATTTTTGCACTGTAAAGATACTTTTCCTTCTAATAAATGAATCTTTTCTTTATGTGCTACATTAATTCTCTTTTAATTGCAAAGTTATTTTTCATGTTACCTAGTGTCCATGAGTTAACTAATTTATGCTTAATTTACTATTGGTTCACCATTCTTAATTTTCAATGATTTTAAAAGGGTGAATACATATTGTTTACATATAGTAGGGGACCAATCAGATGTTCTAGGTGAATGTGAATGGCATGTTTATATGGGGAAGAAAGAGAGTGATATGCTAAATAGATGAATAAAGCAAGTCTTGTCGATAGGGGAAGTATGAAAATGCACTAAATGTAGTTGAATGATGATCGGGGGAATAAATCAAAGGTTTTTTCTACCAATTAAAACAAGGGATAAGGTCCTAGTGTTGAAAAATGAAGAAAGCATGATGAAAGACGGAACATTTATCTTTAGGTGGTAATCACACTGATTAAATGTGATGAATGTGTACTGATTCTCAAAGTTGTATGGTTGGTTTGTCATCATCAAAAATGGGGAAATTTCTATATGTAGTTTTGATGATGAGAAACTAACTTCAAGGGACCAGGTACCTAGATGTGCAAGATACAGTACAACTGGCGTAAGTGCCCTTCATAGTTTTTTTTCTCCAATGTAACAAACTAACAGGTGATATATTATACTAATTGTGACAGCTGGTCCAATGATCTTTCAATCCCTAATCATCATTCGCTATACAAGGAAAGAGACACCTTTTCATCAAACAATTTTTGTAAAATCTGGGAGAGTAAAGAGAGGCAACAAAAACTCAATTGTAAGCATTGCTCATGTTCGTATCTTTGTAGTATTCATAAAGAATGAGTGAGTGTTCTTGAGTGTCGATTTGTAAAACAATTACTCAAGCTATAAGATTAATGTCTTGTTTTCTCTTTGAGAGAGGTTCTTAGGTAGAGTTGACTAAGCTAGTTGCTGATTATAGTTAATCAGTAGAGAGGGTCTTCGGTAGAGTTATTAAGATAAGTTTTTAGTAGAGTTGATATAAACAAAAGAAGACTAGAGGTTGGCTAAAATCTAGATTGCAATCTCGAGGTTGATTATAGTGTATTTTTTTGGTGCTTGTGATGGCAACCTGTGGTTTTTTCCTTCTTGGGTTTCCACATAAAAATCTATGTGTTTTTACTCCTCCAGCACTGCCTTTTTTTTTCTTGTACGATTAGAACTTGTTTGCCTCTGATTGACTTTGAGGGACCTGATCCCTCATTGTGAGGTGCAAACCCCAAGAGTTTCAACATACACCGACAACTATTGGTACCCTTTGGAAAGGTACTAGCACTCTTCTAATTGGGTTTATAGGTTGGAATCCGAATTTCTCGAATTTGGGTATGTTAGTTATTATTAGCTCCCACAATCTTCAGTTTATATTCAGCTTATGTTTTAGTTCAGATGTGCATAATCTTGTATTTAGTCATTCAGTTATCCAATTTTACCTAAAATATGTATATACTTGGTCTTGCATCCAGGTTATCATGATTCATGCATTTATTTTCATATTAACTAGATGTTTTCCCATATCACGTACTCGGTACATTCAATGTGCTGAGCATCTAATTTCCTATGCTATATAGTCTAATAATATAGGTTCGAATTCTCAGTACCTGGATCGCACTTAGAACGGTTTGCATAGTATTCAAAAACATTTTTGGTAAGTTATCATCATCTTAGGACAGGTTATCATTGTTTATTTTCCTCATTATTTAGTTTTAGTCAGTTGGAGTTTGTTTGGGGCTTGTACCAAAAACTCACTATGATTTAGAGGCTTTTAGATAGTTGTTAAAATTTTCAGCATATTGGTTTCTCAAACATTTTTATTTCCAATTTTGGGTTGATATCCATCATTTCACTATTTTATTTCCCTTAATTATTTCATTTTAGCTTTTTCCCAGTATTTTGTTACTTTTTAGTATTCTTAGAGTTATGCTGGACCATGGATTTTCTTATGGTCATATGTGACACTAAGCATTGTGTTATGACTAGGGGGCAGTCTCAGGTAATGACAAACTTTGTATTAGAGCAGCAGGTTTAAAGTATCCTAGGGTGTCTGAAAGCCTCATAAAGTAGAGGCTTGTTCATGGGGGTGAAACCCACCAGACTTATGGGAGAGAGGCTACAAAACGTTTTAAGAAAGTATCACATCTTTCCTGATTCTTGTCATGTGATAGTGTGAACTCTATTAATATTCTTCTTCTAACTCATCCCCTATCTATTTATAGAAAATGTATCCTATAAGAACCAGCTAAAGAAGAAATTGAAATTAGTAAGCCCCACCGCTAGTTCCCGAAGACCCTCTAAATGATTAGGTCTTTCATGCTGAATTCAGGGGTGCTTTTGCAGTATTATCCCAATGTATGATTTATCATAATAATAAACCAATTATTACCCCCGGCAACCCACTATTAAATACAACAACAACTTTAATTTGAGACTTTACTTAGATGAATCCTCATGTGTTGTCTGCATCTAAGACAGAAGAGGATCTATGAGATATCTTAGCTAGTGTTCAGAAATTGACGGAGATCATGTGTCTAACTTGTACTTAGAGTATTGAATAGGATTCTTGATAATTGCAAGGTTTGGATCACATTTGGTTTAAATAGTGTAATAAGGATAGAGATGCAGAGGTAATATTAGTCTAGTAGGATGAGATTGGTTCTACATTTCTTGAAATATTCTTCCCGCTTGAGTCAAGGGAATCCAAAGCGTAGGAGTTTATCAACTTGAAGTAGGGAAGTATGAGTGTTTAAGGAGTATTCACTAATTTTTACTCAGTTAACAAGGTATGCTCTGACTATAGTATCTGATTCTAGGTCCTGAATGAGTATGTTTGTGTCTGGTATTTTTGAGGATATGATCAAGGAGTGAATGATAGCCATGTTGGTTAAGGTTATGGGTATCTCTAGATTGATGGTACAAGCTTAATAGATTAAGGAGGAGAAGATACAAGAGAATGAAAGTGTAACGACCCAAAATCACCGCCCGGGACGTCATATGGTTCTTAAGGCTACAAGTAGCCCCAAGCTAACCCTATGAGCTTGTTTCTACTAATACCACTCATTTCAAAATGAAATAATTAAAGCACTAGAATAGTCATATAATATGAAAGGAAATACGGAGAAAATGATCTGTCTAAATGACAAAAATACTGGAAACCTCAACCCAACCACAATCTGATAACTAGTCTGACAAAGCATCTACTAATCTGTGAACAAGAGAGCCGTTGGGACAGGTCTCTAACGGACTCAAAATGAACTGAAAGTTGTAACATAGTCTCTCATTTACTGAAATATCTGATGATAGGTACTCAAGCCATGAGGACTCACCACTTTAGGGATCTAGATAGAGGCACTTGAAAGTAACTGACTAGGATGGGATTGAGCACCTGAACCTATATTATAAGACAGTGTAGCACATAGACGTATATGTGGATCAGTACTTGAGAATGTACTGAGTATGTGGGAGTCCATGGATTTATATAAAACAACATCAATACTCTTTAATCAAATCATGCATACAATAAGTAATGACTCACATGGCTTGACTAGGTATAAAATGTAAAGTTCATGAATCATGAGGAATGGAGCATGTAACACAAATCTTGTGAGTCATCATAGTAAAACTTTGAAATCGGTGGTTTTCTTTTATTCTCATTACCCATAGGCTAAAGGAAACTTTAAATAATACTTTCAACTCATGCATATGTCTCATGAAGATTAAAACTTCTTCAATACTCAAGAAATTATAACTCTTTTGAAATCAAATTCTTGGAATTCAAAATCATATAACTTTGGAATATACTTGAAGGCATTTCATTCAGGTTAGGAAAACATCTCAGTTCAAGCTTCAGGGAAAAATACTCGTATCAAGGGAAAGTATTTTAGTTTAAAGGAAAATATCTTATCTCAATGGAAAATATTTTAGTTTCGAGAGTAACTGATCTCGAAATTTTAAATGTCAAGGGAGGTTCTCTTAACCGACATAAACCTTGTGAGTTTCATGTAGTCCAACGTCTTGTCCTTCAGTGGAAAAGACCACACATTTGGGATAGGCGTCGTACTCTTTCCAAGGAGTATAACCTAGGTTCAGTGATCAATAAATTGACTCGGCCTCAACCCCAATATCAACTCGGCCTTAGGCCCAATAATAATCATAAACTCTGCCTCAGGCCCAACCTACGGTAGCATGTAGTTTTGGGGTAAGAAACCATAGTAACTTACCCGCTCTGTGCTAAATACTACTCCCTTTAGTTAATCTCGCTCATCTACTGAAAATCCACTTTAGAATAATCTCATGGTTCAATAAAAACCCAATAATCAAATCTGTAATCTCATGTAGTAGAATGGATTTCCAAACTCAATGATCATTACGCCAAAAAATTTCTCAATAATCTCAGAATAGTTAAATCATAGTTGCTTATAGCATAAGAGTTCATAAAATTGTGAATCTCAAGTAGGGATCAATAACCCATAATTCACTCTCAAGTTAAAACTCATCAAAAGCATAATAGATAGCATATAGATTCATAATTCATGTAGAAATCTGGAAGTTTCAGCAATTTCTCTCAAAATCTCAACATACTCAAATATTTTAATATCTCAAACATTTCAACTATTAACTTCTCAAGGATTAAAATCATGAGGTATAGACCCAGCTGTAATTTATCAAGAAAATATGCAAAAATCATGCCCTTAGACTTTCAATTCAAGGTAAATATCAAAAGCTTCAAATCAATAACAATGGGTGAAAACCCTAATTCAATTTCATGTAAAATCTCATAAATTGCAGAGAATTGTAGTTTAAATAAGCTTTTGGGCACAAGGGTGAAAAGATTACCTTTGTTCAAAACCCCACATATATTAGATTATAAAATTGGATGAACAAACTTTTTCTAAACTCTTATTTTTACTCTTGAGAGAGGGTTCTTGCAACCCTTGAACTAGGGGAACTCAAATCTCAACTCAATTTATTGAATCTATGGTAAGTTATTGGATTTTTTGGAGAAGCGTTTTAGATTTAATCTTGAGGGAGAAACCCTAGCCTTTGGATGTTTTGGTAGATAATGTGCCTCTCAAGTTCGTTTGGAATATATATGAGGGTTAAAAGGGAAAATACCCAAAAGCCCCTTGTTAAAATGAGTTAAAACATTGAATGTGGGCTGCGACGATCGAAGCGATGGTCCATCGCAAGTCCGACAGTCCATCGGGTTGTCCATCGCATGTTGGCGAGGAATAGGAGACAATGATTCATTGCGACGATCGGAGCAATGGTCTATCGCAAGTCCGATAGTCCGTCAGGTCATCCATTGCATAATGGCCAGGGTGCATCCACACTACCTCAATGCGACAGTCCAAGCGATGGTCCATCACATCCTTGATGGTCCATCATTTTGGCTGTCTCACTTGGGCCAAAAATATAGGGAGTTACTATACACGGTCCATCGCAGACTTGATTGTTCATCGGATTGTCCGTCGCACCTGGCCAGTTTCAACAAATCTTGGTAAAACGGCTATAACTTCTCACCCTGATACCGAATTTGGAAGAAATTGGTATCGTTGGAAAGCTAATTCAATTCTCTACATGAAGAAAAGTCAAATTTAAGGAAATTTTGTATGATTTAAACAACAATCACATGGGAAGTGACTTCGTAATCTTTTAGGGACAGAATTACACTTCACTTGTCACGCTCTAAGGCTCGGACTATGAGAGAACTTTTTGGGGTCTTAAAATATCTCCCCCTTGGAAATATATGTCGTCGAATGTCGCCAATTAGATTGGAACACAGGAAAAATGCAGTAAATATAGCTGAATCTCTCTAAACTCTTGAATACCTCTGAAATTGCAAGAATCGATACATAGCTGCACTTTAGATTAGAAGGGATGAATTAAGGAAAAATAATACCTTTAGATTGACCAAAATTCACGGAAAAGAGGTGTGGGTACTTGACTCCCATGTCTGCTTCTACCTCCCAAGTAGCACCCTCAACAGACTGGTTCGGGCACAAAACTTTGACCAAGGAAACTTCATTATTCCTTAGTCTACGGGTCTGAAAATCTAGGATCTCAATAGGAATCTCATTGAAGGAAAGACCATTCTGAATATTAGCACTCTCTGAGGGATCTACTACAATGGAATCACTAATATGCTTCTTAAGCATGGAGACCTTAAAAATAGGATGAACAACTGACAACTCTGCAGGCAACTAAACCTTATTGACTACTTTACCGACACGGCTGAAAACTCTATAGGGCCAACATAACGGGGACTAAGATTTCCCTTTTTACAAAACCTCTTCACTCCTTACATGGGTGAAATGTTCAAGTACACCAAATCACCCACCTCAAACTCAAGATCTCTTCTCCTCACATCGGTATATGAATTTTTGATGGCTCTGAGAGGTCTTCAACCTTTCTCTAATAAACTTAGTTGTCTCCATAGCCTCAAACACTGCATCAGGCCCAGTCACGGTAGCTTCACCTGCTTCAAACCAACCTATGGGTGATCTACATCTCCTACCATACAAGGCCTTAAATGGTATCATCCCTAGTCTATCCTAGTAACTATTGTTTAGGCAAACTTTATCAATGGCAAATGTTTATCCCAACTACCCTTGAAATCAGGACCACATGCCCGCAACATTTCCTCAAGGGTATGAATGGTCCTCTCAGTCTGACCATCTGTCTGCGGGTGAAAAGTGGAACACAAAAGAACTTGGGTACTAAGACCCCACTGAAATTCCTTCTGAAACTTAGAAGTATATTGGGTGCCCCTATACAAAATGATAGAAGTGGGAACTCCATGCAGCCTAACTAACTCCCGGATATATAATCTAGCATAATCCTCAGCTATATAAAATGTATACTCGGGAAAGAAATGTGCAGACTTAGTCAGCCTATCCAAAACAACCCAAATTGAATCATGATGATGACACAGTAGAGTCAACCCGATCACGCAGTCCGTATTCACCATCTCCCACTTCCATATGGGTATACCAAACTCTTGCATCACACCACCAGGTCTTTGGTGCTCTACCTTAACCTATTAGTACATTGCACACTTTCCTACGAATTTAGCTATACCTTTCTTCATACTATTCCACCAATAGATTTCTCGCAAGTCGCGGTACATCTTGGTAGTTCTGGGATGAATAGAATACCACGTGCCATGTGATTCAGCCATAATCCTCTGCCTCAGATCACCAACATATAGAACACACAATCTACCATGCAATCTCAATACACTATATCCCTCTTGGAAGAAAACCTCTACCTTTTGGTCCTTAACTACCTCCTTTAGTCTGACCACACTAAGATCCTTATCTTGCTTCTCCTTCACTTCTTAAACTAAAGAGGATTCGGAACTACTCTACATCAAAGTACTTCCCTCATCTGAATCAAGAAACCCAACACCTAATCTAGCTAAATAATGTACATCACGAGCTAACTCTTTCTTACCTTCCTCTACATGGGCAACAGTACCCATAGATAACCTGCTAAAGGTATCTGCCATTACATTGGCATTGCCTGGGTGATACAACACACAAATATCATAGTATTTCCACAACTCCAACCACCTCCTCTGCCTAAGATTCAACTCACTCTGAGAAAACATATATTGCTGGCTCTTATGATCAGTAAACACATCAACATGGACACCATAAAGATAGTGTCTCCAGATTTTCAAAGAAAAGACCACATCAGCTAACTCAAGATCATGGGTTGGGTAATTCTTCTCATGGGGCTTCAACTGCCTAGAGGTATAGGCTATAACCTTACCTTTTTTCATCAAAACATAACCCAAATAAATTCTAGAGGCATCATAATACACCATAAAACCATCTATACCATCAAGCAAGGTCAACAAAGGAACTGAATTAAGTTGAGTCTTCAACTCCTAAAAACTCTTCTCAGTTGAATCTGACCATTAGAACTTAACTTTCTTTTAGCTCAACCGGGTTATGGGAGACGTAACAAAAGAGAAACCCTCAAAAAAATGATGGTAGTAGCCCGCTAGACCCAAGAAACTCCTAATGTTAGACGGAGAGATAGGTCTAGGCTAATTTCTCACAACTTCTATCTTTTGGGGATCAACTCTAATACCTTCGACTGAAACAACATGACCCAAAAAGGCTACAGAACTAGCAAAAATTCATACTTACTTAATTTAGCAAACAACTGGTGATCTCTAAGAGTTTGTAAGACAATTCTGAGGTGGTTCGCATGGTCATTCTCAATACGAGAGTACCCTAGGATGTTATCTATGAAGACAATGACAAACATATTGAGATATTAATTGAATACTCTATTCATGAGGTCCATGAATGCTGCTTGGGCATTGGTAAGCTCAAAACACATGACTAGAAACTCAAAGTGACCATAGCAGGTTCGAAAAGCTTTTTTTGGAATATCATATTCCCTAAGTTTAAGCTGGTGATAGCCGGATCTAAGGTCTATCTGAGAGAAAAAACTTGCACCTTGCAACTTATCAAATAGGTCATCAATTATAGGAAGAGGATACTTGTTCTTGACAGTGACCTTGTTAAATTGATGATATTCAATGCACATACACAAAGAACCCTCTTTCTTTCACATGAAAAAGATAGGTATGCCCTAAGGAGAAATTTTGGGCCTTGTGAACCTTCTTTCTAAAAGATCTTAGAGTTTCTCTTTCAACTCCTTAAGCTCAGTAGGTGCCATACGGTATAGAAAAATAGAAATAGGCTGAGTATTGGGAAGAAGGTCAATCCCGAATTCCATCTCAATATAGGATGGTACCCTTAGAAGATCTTCCAGAAAAACATCTGAAAAATCATTAACAATATCGACTGACTGAATAGTTTGAGCCTCAAACTTAGTGTCTTTGAGACTAACTAGGTGATAGATTCCACCCTTGAATATTAGATTTCTATCTTTGAGAGAGGAGATAAAATGACTCTTTGGAGACACCGAACTCCCGAACCACTCAAAAGCTGGTTTATCAGGAAACTAAAACTTAACTACATGAGTATGACAATCTATAGATGCATAATAAGAATGAAGACAATCCATACCTAGAATAAGATAAAAATCCACCATGTCTAACTCTATTAAATCTACAAGTATGACCCTATGAAGAATAGTAACAGGACAATCTCTGTACACTTGTTTAGCAACAACCGACTTCTATACTGGTGTAGAAACTAGAAAGGGCTCAAAAATCTATTTGGGATTCATTTTGAATTCACAGCTACAAGTGGGGTCAAATAAGAGAGACTTGACCTGGGGTCCAACAACACATAGACATCAAAACAAAAGACATAGAGTATACTGGTAACAATATTGAGAAGGGACTCCTACCCCTAATAGGATGGTAAGGCATAAAATCTATTTTGGCATAGACCACCACCAGTGCTAGATAAAGTGCCCTGAGCAAGGGTGGGATAGGGTACAGGAGCTGGTGCACTAGTTGCCTGTACCTGAGGTCGGGCATCTTTGTTCCCCTGTCTAGCATAAGGACAATCTCTAAGTCTATGGTCCTACTTTCCATAACCAAAAGAAACCCTTAAATCTACAAAACACTTATCAGGATGATCCCTACCATATTTAGCATAAGGAGGATAACGGGTTCTGTTACCAGGACTTTTCTGCTACCTAGACATAAAAAACCTGCCCCCTTGCTCTTGCTTACCTCTAGGCGTGGGAGCACTAGCTGATGAAGGCGTGGGCATAGATAGACATCTCTGAAACTGAAGGTAGTTCCTTCTATGGAACCTTGTTTGGCTATACTCATGTTGCTCAGATCTAGCATACTGGTTACCCCTCGCTCTCTCTCTCTCTAATATATAGACCTCTATCTGCTAGGCATGCATCATCAACCTAGACAGATCCATATCCCTATACAGTATTTTAGTCCTACACTCCTTCAGTACCAACCTAGAAACACCGATCACAAACTTGCTTATACTAGCCCTGGTGTCAGAAATCAAATTAGAAGTGTACTTGGCCAACTGATTGAACTTCAAGCAGTACTCCTTAACAGTTATGGATCCTTGCCTCAAGTTCATAAACTCCTCAATCTTTGCCTCCCTTATCTCAAGTGGAATGAACTTGTCTAAGAATGCATGTGGGAATACCTACCAAGTCATAGGAGCGATATTCTCGCCTTTACCCTTCCTCTACGATACAACCCAGTCATAACCAATGTCCTTCAGCCTGTAGGATGACAACTCAACACTTTATTCCTCAGAAATATACATCACCTATATGATCTTTCTCACCTACTCAAGGTACAACTGTGGGTCCTCATCTGCCTTAGACCCATAAAACTCTGGTAGATTCATCCGCATAAAATCATGGATCCTAGCTACGACTACTTCACCTCCCTGTTGATTAGCAACTGCAGCTTAGCAATTGGCCCAAACATTAATGGTGACCTCTTGGGCTAACACCTGAAAGGCTACCCAAAAGTCGGCATGAGACACAGTCTTATTTAAAGGGTTAACAGGTGGGGGTTGCTCACCATTGTTTCTGAGTACATTCACACTTTGAGGAGGCACTTTCTAAAAATAGAAGAGCACGAATTGTTAGTTGAAAGGGAAAACTGAAGGTACAATAGAATCTAAAAAAAGAAATAACTTTTTCCTAAAATAACTCAGAGCCTCTTTCTCATAGATGTGGTACACTACACACCGATGATCAAGACTCTACTCAACGCGGCTGGTCAGACTCCCTAGGACACTTTAAAACCTTAGGCTCTAATACCATGTTAGTAACGACCCAAAATTACCTCCCGGGATGTCACACGGTGCTTAAGGCTACAAGTAGACCAAACTTAACCCTTTGAGCCTATTTCTACTAATAACACTCATTTCAAGATGAAATAATTTAAACACTAGCATATTCATATCATATGTAAGGTAATATGGAGAAAATTCTCGGTCTAAACGACCATAATACTTGAAACCTTCACACAACCACAATCTAATAACAAGTCTAACAAAGTCTCTACTAATCCGTGAACTAGTGACCTATTAGGACAGTCATTAACTGACTCGAAATAAACTAAAAGTAATAACATAGTCTCTCAAATACTAAAATGTCTGATGTTAGGTCTTCGAACCATGAGGACTCACCACAGTAGGGATGTAGACAAAGGTACTCGGAAGTCATTGACTAGGCTGGGACTGAGCATCTGAACCTATATTATAATACAATGTAGCACATAGACTTATATATGGATCAGCACTTGGGAATAAACTGAGTACGTGGGGGTGCATGCATTTATATAAAACAACATCAATACTCTTTAATCAAATCATGCATGTAATAAGTAGTGACTCACATGGATTTAATAAGTATAAAATGTAAAGCTCATGAATTATGTAGAATGGAGAATCTAACAAAAATCTCGTGAGTCATCATAGTTTATCTTTGAAATCAGTAATCTTCTGTTATTCTCAATACCCATAGGCTAAAGGAAACTTTAAACAATACTTTCAACTCATGCATATGTCTCATGGAGAGTAAAACTTCTTCAGTGCTAAGGAAATCATAACTCTTTTGAACTCAAATACTTGAAATTCAAAATCATATAACTTTGGAACATACTTGAAGGAATTTTATTACCGTTTGGAAAACATCTCATTTCAAACAGAAAAATACTCATATCAAGGGAAAGTATTTTATCTTTAAGTGAAAATATCTTATCTCGATGGAAAATATTTTAGTTTAGGGAGTAACTGATCTCAAAGTTTAAATGTCAAGGGAGGTTTTCTTAACCGACATAAACAATGAGAGCTACATGGAGTCCAATGTCTTGCCCTCCTAAGTAAGAGACCTCACATTAGGGATCATTGTCATACTCTTGCCAAGGAGTATAACCTAGGTCTAGTGATCACTGAACAAACTTGACCTTGGGTCTAATTTCAACTCGGCCTTAGGCCCAATAATAATCATAAGCTAGGCCTCAGGCCCAACCTACGGTGTCACATAGTTTTTGAGTAAGAAATCATACTTACTTACCCGCTCGGTGCTAAATACTACTCCCTTTAGTTAATCTTGCTCATCTACTGAAAATCCACTATAGAATAATCTCATGGTTCAATAAAAACCCAATAATCAAATCAGTAATCTCATGTAGTAGAATGGATTTCCAAACTCAATGATCATTACGCCAAAAAATTTCTCAATAATCTCAGAATAGTTAAATCATAGTTGCTTATAGCATAAGAGTTCATAAAATTGTGAATCTCAAGTAGGGATCAATAACCCATAATTCATTCTCAAGTTAAAACTCATCAAAAGAATAATAGATAGCATATAGATTCATAATTCATGTTGAAATTTGCAATTTTCTGCAATTTGTCTCAAAATCTAAACATACTCATATACTTTAATATCTTAAATATTTCAACTATTAACTTCTCTAGGATTAAAATCATGGGGTATAGTCTCAGCTGCAATTTCTTAATAAAATATGTAAAAATCATGCCCTTAGACTCTCAATTCAATGAAAACATCAAACGCTTCCAACCAGTAATAATGGGTAAAAACCCCATTTCAATTTTATGTAAAATCTCATAATTGTAGAGAACTGTAGTTTAAATAAGCTTTTGGTCACAAGGGTGAATGGATTACCCTTGTTCAAAATCCCACATACCTTCGATTATGAAATTAGATGAACAAGATTTCTCTAAACTCTTTTTCTTACTCTTGAAAGAGGCTTATTGCAATCCTTGAACTTGGGGAGCTCAAATCTTAACTCAATTTGTTGAATCTATGGTGAGTTTTTAGATCTATTAGAGTAGGGTTTTCGATTTAATATTGAGGAAGAAATCGTAGCCTTTGGATGTTTAGGGAGATAATGAGTCTATCAAGTTCGTTTGGAATATATATGAGAGTTAAAAGGGAAAAGACCTAAAATCCCATTGGTAAAATGAGTTAAAACACTAAACAAGGGCTGCGACGGTCGAAGCGATGGTCTGTCGGGTCGTCCGTCGCACATTGGCTGAAATGGGACATACTTCCTCGATGCAACATTTGGAGCAATAGTCCGTCATAAGCTCGACGGTCCGTCAGGTCATTCATAGCATGATGATCAGTGTGAGGCTATATTTCCTCAACACGACAATCCGAACAGTAGTTTGTTGCATCCTTGATGGTCCATTATTTTGGAAGCTGCATGTGGGCCAAGAAAAATGGGTTATTGCCTTGGTTGAGACGGCTCGAGTGATGGTCCGTTGCACCTGGGTGGTTCTGTAAACCCCTGATAAAACGACAATAACTTCTCACCCCGATACTAAATTTTGAAGAAATTAGGTTCATTGGAAAGATAATTAAATTATCTACATAAAAAAATTCAAATCTAATAAAATTCTATATGTTTTATGAACCAATAACTTTGGAAGTCACTTCTCAATCTTTTATGGTCGGAATTACAAATCACTTGACATACTCTAAGGCTCGAACTATGAGGGAACTCTGCATGGTATTAAAGAATAAGAGAATAAGAGTGATATAACTGGAAGCTTCAATTTATCTCAGAATAGATTGGATGGTGGAAATCTCTCCTAGTTTTGCCAAAAATCTTTAGCTTCATCCTATTTTCTACTACTGCTCCAATGCCTAAATTCAGATAGGATACTCAAAATAAAGTTCAAGGTTCTAAGTCCCTGGGTAAAGTGAATAGTGCATGTTCAAACCCAATTTGCATGAGATGTAGTAGTATCCATAAGGTTTAATGCATAGATGATAGTGATTCTTGTTTTAGGTATGTTAAGTCAGGCCACAAAGTGACAGAGTTCCTATTTGATTATGTAGATGGGTAAAGATATTCATCAGCAGAGTTAGTCTAAGATGTTTATCAATAGAGTTAGTATAACTCTTCAACAGTTCTAGCAGGTCACCTGACTCAACAGGGTGCTACCTCTAGTGCAACTAGTGGATAATGTTAGGGTAGGTTCTGTCCTTCAAAACTGATAGGATCAAAAGGGTTCTCCTAATGTGGTTACCGGTCACATTTTTTACTTTATTTTTATGTGTTGTTAGATCTTGGAGCTATACTTTCTTTTGTGACTCATTATATAGCAGTAGATATTCATGTTAGCCCCAAAATTTTTGTAGAACTCTTCTCAGTTTCTACTCCAATAGGTAGTTCAATCATAGTCAGATGGATATCAAAGTAAAGCCCAGTTACAATATCCTAGAGAGTTACTTTAGTTGATCTGATTGTGTTAGATAAGAGCCATTTTGATGTGATTCTTGACTTGATTGGCTACACTTCTTTATTCCTTAGTTGGTTGTAGAAACCAACTAGTCTAGTTTCAATTTCAAATGATCCAGTCATAAAATTAAAGGGTAATAACTAAGTGCTTATAGGTCGGTTTGTTTTGTTCCTTAAGGAAGAAATATAATCTCCAAAGGGTGCATCTATTATCTTGATTGAGTCAAGGAATTAAGGGTCGAATCCTAAGTGTTTAGTTAGTTCCGTTAGTAAATAAATTTCTTGAAGTGTTTCTTGAATATCTTCTTGGGGTTCCTCCTAAGCGAGAAATTGGATTTGGAATAGATCTCCTTCAAGATACCTAGCCTATTTCAATTCCACCTTACAGAATGGCTCATGTTGAGCTCAAGGAATTAAAAGAACAATTAAAAGGTCTCTTAAAAAAGGGTTTAATTAGGTCAGTGTCTCTCCATGGGTGCTTTAGCTCTTTTCATGTGCATGAATGACGATTCTCTTAGAATGAGCATCAACTACTGTCAGTTGAACAAAGTAAAAATAAGAATAAGTCTCCAGTCCCAAGATTGATAAATTATTAGACCAACTTCAGGGTACCAATTATTTTTCTATGATATAACTTGAATAAAATTATCATTATCTCAGAGTTAGAGATTGTGATATTCTGAAATATCCTTCAATACTAGGTATTCTCACTATGAATTTGATGTTATGTCTTTTGGACTAATGAATGCCCCTACACTCATATGGACTTGATCAATAGGATGATTGAGAAATACTTGGACATGTTCATTATAGTATTCATTGATGATATCCTTGTTTATTCTCGGAGTCAAGGTGAACATGCAAATTATTTTAGGAATGTCTTGCAGACCATCAAAAATACCAGTTATTCTCTAAGTTCAGTAAGTGTAATTTTTTGTTGAAATAAGTGTTATTCCTTAGTCATACAATTTTTAGTGAAGGCATTTGTGTTGATCCTCAAAAGACTAAATCAGTAAGAAACTAGCCTAGACCTATCTCTCTATCATATATCAGGAGTTGTTGGGTCAGTAGGTTACTATCTATGTTTTGTTGAATGATTTTCCTATATTTAATCTCCCAACTCTGGACTAACTCAGAAGAAAGTCAAATTTTATTGGTCGGATTTCAAATTTCAGTTGTGTGATTCTTACAAGAAGAGTTTTCATGAATTGAAGACTCGATTTCCCTCCACTCCAGTTATGACTATATTATAGGGCTTAGATAGTTTTATGGTGTATTATGATTCATGAAGAGTTGGAATTTGTTGTGTATTGAAGTAGTGGGGCAAGGTTATAGCATATGCCTCTAGGCAGCTCAAGCTTCATGAAAAGAAATACCTGACTCATGATCTTGAGTTAGCAGCAATTGTGTTTGCCTTAATGATTTAAAGTCATTTCCTTTATGGGTTTCTTGTTGATGTGTTCACTAATCTAAAGAGTCTTTAGTATTTGTTTAGCTGGAAGGATATAAATCTTTGTTACAGAAGGTGGCTAGCATTGCTAAAAGTCCATGATATGAGTGTCTTGTACTATTCGAGTAAGGCAAATTGTCATGACCCAAACTCGGGCTTAGTCATACGGGTACCTCAAGCCCACAAAGTATCAATGACCACCCCCTTAGCCTTATTTAAGAGCATAATAAAAGTGAACAATGGAAGTAAACAAAAATATTAAAAAAATATAGATGAATCAAATAAAGTCTAACAGATTAAATAAGACAACCAATAATCCCAATGTTGTCCATAAAAGTCTCAAAAAACTATAATATAGCCTAAGTTGTGACATGCCCCCGACTATAACAAAAAAGAATCAAAAATAAAAAACTAAGACAATACTGGAAATAATGAAATGACCGAGCTTTAAAAAGATGGAGGTTCACCATTTCATAGATAATCAATAGAAGTACTTATCCACCTAACTCTGTACAGGAGAAATAGAAAAGCCCTTGGACCCTACATCATGAAATGATGTAGAGCCTAGGGATAGTCAGTGGGACAAGCACAAAAATATAACTCAAGAAATAGGAATAAAATAATACAATTATCAAAATCCAGTCATAAACCATATGAACCACAGTCATATATATGTATATATATATATATAGGATACTGGGATAGGGACAAAAGCCATGAACATGAGAGTTTAAAGTTTTAGCCTGAACTATGTAGCTCACTCCGTCCTAAAGGATCTCATGGAATATATGGGTGCAGCTCCCTCCGTCCTAAAGGATCTCATGGACTATATGGGTCCAGCTCCCTTTACTGGAAGATCCACAATGCGTGTTAGACACAGGAACCATAAAAAACACAAGGAAAGACTAAATACATAAAGGTTATAGCCATTCAAAAATATATAAATAATACTTTCACCAAGAACACGGTCACATGGACCACCAACATTAGAAAACATGGTTCCTACACCTTCATGATGAGCTACACAATTCACTTTAAGCCCAAATTAAAACAATATACACATAACCAACCATTAACCTAAGAATCATTCATTAAGGCATTTACCACTTGGTATCATCATACCAATATACTTGTAAGATAATAAATTTATGCCAAACTAGTACATATAACCAAATTGGCTCCTAATTTCCATTTAAAATCCAATCCATGGCCACAAAGAACATTCCAAAACAATATTGATTTATTTATCCTTTAATGCTATGTAATGGATTCAAAATACAAGTTAAACCATGACATTATCCATATTCAAAACAAAGATTATAAAGTGGGTTGATGTTAATGCCATTATCAAGTAAAAATATACAATTTGGGGAAACCCATGTCCCCCATTCCAACCGTTAAAATAATACACCAATTCAATCCAAAAACATTAATTGAAACCTTTAATAATCAATTTAAAACATAGGACAAGTAAATCAAGCAAAAAGAACCAAAAGCCCTTAACCCAATTTCAATCCCACAATTTAAATATAATGAAAATCTAATTAATTTATGTCACAATGAAATATTACAAGTGAGGGATAAGAAACATGCCTAAAATATAGAACAACTTAAACAGAATTTCTAGTTTGGAGGTTGAATATTGAATTATCTATAAACCCTGTGAGTTCTTTAGCTATAACACCCTGGATTATGACCTATAGAAAATTTTCTAGAATTTTGGTTTCTGGACCCAATACAACTCATGAGAAAGATCTGTATGATAGGGAACAAATGGTATGGTCCTGTCGTATGCTGACCAATGTTGGTTGGTAGGATGGATTTTGGTTACTGGAATTGGTACAACTTAAGGGGATGAGTTGTATTGATGGGTACGGATCATTTGGTTTATTAACTAAATCTTAGACTTAGTTACTTAGGTTGGATCTGAGTATGAGGGGCTCCCAGTGAGCCACAAGCCATGGTACGATTTGTACAATGGACTAGTACTGTGAATAGTATCTAAATCTTCTTTTGGTTTAATCTGCCAAGGGTACGGATCATATGCTACTGATACGACTTGGTTGAATTAGTTATTTTCTGAACAGTTTTAGATCCAAAGGGTGAGGATAGGATACCAGTGGAGGGTATCAATTATATTGGAAGTACAACTCTTGAGGGCCAATCTTACCCCTGTGATGGGATTTTGGTGTAACTTAATTGGCCGTATTCTAGACATTTCCCCACTTATCCTAATAAGATCCCTCGACTTCTAACTAACTTGGAATGTTATTTACCCTATTATTACATACATTAACACTTAGAAACTCTTCTAAAACACTATAATTCTCTTAAATACTTTTGGGCAAGGAAAGCTAGGGTTTCAACTGGAGGATTAATTTGGGGCTTGTCTGGATGATTTCTTTCTATTATTATCTTGGTTTAAGGTATGTTCTCTTCCCTGATAGTTAATTTTATCTAGATGCATGGTTTTTATAAATTTTTTCATGACTTCATTGATTGTATGATTTTGGTTTTTCAAATATGAATTGGGGGTTTTCATATTAAATAGTTTATTATAGTTCTGTATGGTTTTAATTTTTCTTTAGGTGCATTAATGGTGGTTTTGGATAATTGGATTGCATGGGAAAGGTTTAATGGTAATTGAAATTGGTTTTGGTTATCTTATGGCCCCAATATGTGTGAAAAAGTTCCTATAATATTGTTTTCATTGCATTGAGTACTTTTGATGAAACTCTTGCTTGTTTAAAACTTGGTAAAGGAATTATGCATGGTTTATACGGCTTGGAAAGGTAAATTGCTAAATGGCTATCCTTGTAGGGTATGTGGAATCCCCCAAGTAGTCTAATATGGTAAATGGAAGGGCAATTGGAAGTCCTCTTAAACCTATATATGGTTGGCTATAGATAGTCCTTGCAAGTGTCGTTGGTATGTCGCTACCACAACTAAATGTCCTTGGTTAATCAATTGTTAATGGATTGATTGGTTTCTTGGTAACAGTTTTAATTGGGAAATAATGAAGGAATCTGTAGCAAAGCCATCGAAGGTAGAGCTCTTGGGCGGAATAAAAATGGAAATTCATATTTGTCGATGTGAGGTTGGTCTTATTGACCGTGTTCACGATGTCACACTATATTTTTTGGGATGTACTAGTCATCCCAGGTTTTCTTCCCTGGTCGTGTTGCTACACGCACTGGGGCCCATTATAAATTAGGATGTCAAAGTTACATAACCCAGGTGAAAGTTTTAAGTGCATGCTAAAACTGGTCCCCTTTCCCGACATGGTGTTATATATATATGTATGGTTGTTTACATATGGATGGTTTTACTTAGCTTTATAAATAGCATTATTTTATCTATATCCTAATATCATACTAGCGTTCACCCGCTAACCCATCTACTGAAGGTTGTATACTAACGTTATGCATGAATCGACTGCTTTACTCCTCCAACATATTAATTGACTCGGGGATCAGAATTTGGATTAGAATGGTGAGCTTTCATCGTTTCGAAAGGGTCTATTTTATGTTATGGATATTTTTAGAAACTTTAATTTTATCTTAGATATTAGTTTTGGCCACGGTTGGTGGCATGTCCCAATCGAATTTTGTTACTCTTTTGGTTAGAGTCTTTGTGGTACTTCTATGGATTTGAATGGATGGGATCGGTATTGGTTTCAGCCTTAGTATTGGTAATGACATTGGGGATGGTACCAGTCAATGGGATTGGTTGTTGTTCCATCTTATTTTATTTTTGGATTACTTATATTATGTTTTAGAACTTATTTGGTTATGGACGGGTTTATGGACTTCAGAATGGTTTGGTATGGTTGGGCAATTGGTGGGGGATAGTTGGACTCAGTTGGGCCGGTCATGGTTATGTTCCTATCCTAAAGTCTTTATGTGAGCTATTACACTATCTAGTTATATGCTTGAAATTGAGCCAACTCAAGGCAGGCGGCTGGAACTTGGGATGGGTAATATAGGTGGTATACGGTCCTAGTCGGACTTGGGATAACCATTATGATAAGGCCCCTTGTCAGGTTATGTCAAGTTGGTATCAGAGCATAAGTTCATGGTTAATTGGGATTCCACAAATCCATGTTGAGTAAAGTTTCTTTTAGGGGTATATAGCATGCCACACTCATAAGGGAGAGGCTACATGGAATTTAGGAATTTCTCACTTTCTTGGTATTCAATTACCAAGCTTGGAGTCTCAGTCCGAGAATCTTCTCTGATCCTATTTATTTGTTTTTCATATCATGCTTCACAGATCTGAAACACAAGACAATTCTTCTATCCTATCTGTGGGTAATGCTTAAGAGGTGTATCCTACTTCTAGGGATCAACTTTGATATTAAGATCCTATCCCTGATAGTTCTGGAGTTCCAACAGTTTCTACTAGTCCTTTTGAAGGAAAAGTGACTAATGCGGAATTCCATCAGTCTATTTATGTTAATGCTCAGATGGTCGCTGCTTAGGCTAAGCTGGGTGCAACTGTTGCTTTATCTGTTGGGGCCATAAGGGTTGGACAATTTAAAATAATGTGTCCTTCCTTTTTTTAGGAGTGAAGGTGGATGAGGATGCACAAGGCTTTTTTGAAAAAATGGAAAAGATATTTCGGGTGATGCAGACTACCAATGTGGAGGGGTAAAATTTACAGCTTATCAACTCAAAGAGGTTGCATATAAGTGGCATCAAGAGTGGAAAAGGGATAGGGGTAATATGAAAGAATCAGTTTTGTGGGATACTTTTTCTAAGGAATTCTTAGATGATTTCTTTCTCTAAGAGTTGAGGGAAGAAAAGATTTATGAGTTTTTTAACCTCAAGAAGGGTAGGATATCTATCAAGGAATATTCCTTGAAGTTTTACCATTTTTCAAGGTATGCTCCTGATTTAGTGTCTGACATGCGGGCAAGAATAAGGAAGTTTGCTTCTTGGTTTAGTTGGGATTTGATTTTCAATAGCAAGATTGCTTTGCTGATTAAAGATATGGATATCTCTAGGTTTATTATTCATATGCAGAAGGTAGAGAATGAGAAGAAGAAAGAACAAAAGTTTTGAGATAAATAGGGTAAGAGGAGAAGGTTTTCTAATTGGGGAGGTGCTCAGTCTCAGGGTGGTTAGGATGGTTGTAAGTGGCAGAAAAAGAAGTGGGTGAGTTATGGTTCCTTCTCTTGTACTCATTCTCCTTACTAATCGGGTGATAGGAGTCATAAAGGTGGTGACAATTTCAAAAAATAGGCCCAATCTAAGGAAAATAGAGGTCAGATAATTTCTTTATGCCCTCCTTTTTAATTGTGTGGTCATCCTCATTAGGGTTATTGTGATGATGGAAGGGACAAATGCTTCAAGTGTGGCCAGTAAGGCCATTAGCTCAGGGATTTATCAGTTAATAAGATTCCTATGGGGGCAAATAAGATTCATATGGCTTCATCTTCTGCTACTACACCTGGTGGTACTGCATCTACTTCTGTTCATGCCCCTGGTTCTAGTGTTGGTCAGAACAAGTTATATTATTTGGAATCTCGATAGGAATCTAAGGCATCATATGATATCGGTACTGGTATGTTATAGTTGTTCTTTAATGATATATATTATTTGCTTAATCTGGGGTCCACTCTCTCCCACGTAACTCCTTATATAGTTGTATCTTTTGATTTTGATGCAGAAGTTATTTTAGATATTTTTCCATTTCTAACCCATTAAGTGACTCAGTTATTGCTAAGAGAGTCTATAGGGATGTATAGTATCTGTTGGTTAAAAGTAGAGCTTGGTGGATCTATTTGAGTTGGATATGAAAAATTTTGATTTCATACTGAGTATGGATTTGTTGCACTCTTTTTATGAATCCTTGGATTGTTGGACTCGTAGGGTCATTTTTAGGTTCCCTAGTAATCCAGTTAAAGAATAGAAGGGTGGTTCTTTAGCTCCTTAGGGGAGATTTATTTCTTATATTAGAGCTCAAAATTTAATCTCCAAAGGAATTCTTTGACACATGGTTTGGGTTAAAGATTATAACTCGAAAGGTCCTTTTTTCTAGCCAGTTCCAGTGGTTATTGAGTTTCAGATGTCTTTCCAGATGATCTTCATGGTGCTTCTCTGATTAGTGAAATCGAGTTTGGTATTGATCTAGTTTTGGACACTTGTCAAATTTCTATTCCTAAGTATAGAATGGCTCCGGATGAGTTGAGGGAACCCAAGGAGAAACTTCAAGATCTTCTGGATAAAGGGTTTATTCATCCTAGTGTATCTCTGTGTGGTACGCCAGTGTTGTTTGTGCACAAGAAGGATGGTTCTCTTTGGATATGCATTGACTATAGGTAGTTGAACAAGGTGACAATCAAGAATACATATCTTTTTAAAAGGATTGATGGTCTGTTTGACCAGTTCCAAGGGGCAAAGTTCTTTTCTAAGATAGATCTTTTGTCAAGGTACCATCAGCTAAAGATTAGGGAGGTGTATATCCCTAAGACGGCTTTTCATTCTCTATATAGGCACTTTGAGTTTTTAATAATGTCATTTTCATTGACTAATGCTGTAATGACATTTATGGATATGATTAACAGGAGTTTTTGTCAATATTTTGATCTCTTTGTAATTGTGTTTATTGATGACATTGTGGTTCATTCAAAGAGTGAGGTGGATCATGTTAATCACCACTGTATGGTAATACATACCTTAAAGGAAGAACATTTGTAAGCCAAATTCTCTAAATGAGAGTTTTGGTAGAACGCTGTAACTTTCTTAGGTCATATTATATCTAGTGAGGGGATCATGGTGGATCCACGTAAGGTTGTTGTGGTGAAGAGGTGGCCTAGTGTAACACCCCATATTTAGAGCCTGCTATTGCATAGGTAAATTAATTCGCTTTCCAATGATATAAAATTCACCCAAATCCGATAATTGCGTACAAAGTTATGGCGAATTTAAGTTTTAGTCATTAGAGCCCATCATTTTAACCATTAGCGAGTCACGGAGAAAATCCAAGTGACAATTATCAATTCCCAGTATGACTCCGCGAAATTGAAGCATCGCGGAGCAGACCAATTTTCCATTTGGCAATTAAGAGGTAAAAGTAAAGTAGGATAGAGATCTCAATCTAGCTTAGTTAAGTTCAGAGAATCAACCAGAGATCAGAAAGTATAAGTTTTCTTGCATGGGGGAGATGGTGAATTGCATTTTCAGGGTAGATTGTGTAATCCTGGTATAGATGACTTGAGCCAAAAAAATTCTTATGAAAGTGTAAGGTACGCGTTACTCTATTCATCCAAGGGCCACTAAGATGTACCTTGATTTATGAGAGATCTATTGGTAGAGTGGGATGAAGAGAGATATTGCAGAGTTTGTAGCTAAGTGCTCTACATGTCAACAAGTTAAGATTGACCACCATAAACCTAGTGGGTGTATGCAGGAGTTCAGTATTCCCACATGGAAGTGGGTAGAATGAAACATGGACTTTATAATAGGTTTGCCTTGTACCTGTCATCAGCATGATTCTATATGGGTTATTGTAGATAGGATGACTAAATCAACTAATTTCTTGCCAGTCCATACCTCTTATTCATTCGAGGACTATGGCAAACTCTATCTCAGAGAGTTAGTTAGGTTGCATGGTGTTCCCTTATCTATCATCTCAGATAGAGGAACCAAGTTTACCTCTTATTTTTGGAAAGAATTCTAGGAGGGTTTTGGTACCCAAGTCTATCTCAGTACAACCTTCCATTCTCAGATAGATGATCAAGAAGAAAGAACCATTAAAACCCTTGAGGATATGCTTAGAGCATACACAGTTGATATTAAAGGAATTTGGGATGACCACGTGCCTTTGATTGAGTTTGCATACAGTAACAACTATCATTCTAGTATTTGTGTGGCTCCATTTTAGGCTCTATATTGTCGGAGATATATATCTCTAATTTGTTGGTTTAACGTAGGTAAGGCCGCAGTAGTAGGGCCTGATTTGGTGTTTGATGCATTGGAGAAGGTTTAGTTGATCAAAAAACAACTTAGGGTTTCCTAGAGCCAACAAAATTCATATGTAGATGTAAGGAGAAAGGATCATTAGTTTGAGTTCAGTGATTTCGTGTACTTAAAATTCTCTCCCATGAAAGGAGTGAAAAGCTTTTTCAAGAAAGGGAAACTCAGTCTCCGGTACGTCAGCCCCTTCAAAATTCTCAGTCATTCTGGAGGTAGCTTATGAGCTTGAGTTGCCTTCTGATCTAACCTCAGTATACCTAGTGTTCCATGTCTCATTGTTGAAAAAGTTTATTGGTGACCAAGTTGTAGTTGTTCCCTTAGAAATTGTAGATATTCAGAACAGTCTTTCCTTTGAGGAAGTTCCAGTCAAAATTCTTGATCATCAATTTCAGTTAGTAAGGAACAAAGAAGTTTCATTGGTTAATGTTCTTTGGCGGAATCATTCTGTTGACGGAGCCACTTGGAAAACAGAGGCAGATATGCAGACAAAGTGCCCTCGTCTTTTCTGTGCGAAACTAGATTCTATAAAAGGTACTAATCTTCTTAAGACTTCTCTCTATCATGCTCAGTTTTTGTTGCACATCATGTTTATGTCAGTTGTGCATTTACAAATCAGTTCAGTCATGTAACCCATGCATGAGATATGCATGTTCAGTGTGTAAGCTCATTCTAGTAGTTTTCCTCAGCTTAACTAGTTTTATTCTAGGATGAATCATCCCAAGGGGGAGATATTGTAACTCTCCATATTTTCATAGCATAATCTAAGTCCCAATGCATTAGTATTCGTGTATATAATTTTTGAAACACTTATTATTTTTCATTTTAGGGACTGTCATTGCATAGGAAATTCAATTAGCTTTCCAACGATATAAAATTTTCCAAAATCCAATAAATGGGTAAGAAGTTATGGAAATATTAATTTTCAATCGTTAGACCAAGTAATTTTAACCCTAGTGCCTCACGCAGAAAGTCCAAATGACAATTTTTAATTCCTAGTATGACTCCGCCATCATGGCGCGTCACTAAGCAAGCCAATTTTACATTTGTCAATTTCCAGTGGGCCTCCATGATGTTGGCGTGTCACAGAGGTGGCCAAATTGGCATTCAAGAGGCTTACTGTAATAGCTCTACATCATGGTGTTCGTCCAGGTCCTAATTGTCAATATCCAGAGGCTTGGAATGACAGTGGCACGTCGCTCCAACATAAAAAATCGGGATGGTCAGTTTTTAGTTTACATTTTAAATCCGTTTAAGGGTTTTTGGGTCTTTTTCCTATGCCCTAAATGCTTCCTAAAACATGAAATTTTGCCCCAATTGACCTAAATAATCATTCATTATTCAACTTCCTCTTAAATTAAAGATCCACTTTTCAAAGAACAAGAAACTCTAGCTGTTAAATTCAAGACAAATCCTCAAGAACTCACCTAGAACTTTAAGAAATTCAGTATCCTAGGTATGTTAGATGTTCATCCATGGATTCCTTTTATCCCTGGAGACCAAGTAACCCATTTTATTCACTAATTTGCAATCTTTTAAGCTATTATGTTTAAATTATGATTTCATTCAAGAATCTCCATGCACTATTGATTTTATACCATGTTACCACGAAATTATCATTACTATTCAACTCTCCATGTTTTAATATAATTATTTATTGAATTAAATCATGCTGTAGTAATATTATGATGAATTCATGCTCTTTCTATAAGTTCTATCGCATTCCTATGATTGTTTTAAACCCTGAACTACAAGTGTTTGATAAAATGCCTACAAGAGTGATTGATTTAAATAAAATCCTTTATATTTTGTCCTTCAAGATTTAATGTCATTTTATTATTGTTGTTTTTGGTCCTGGAAGTATTGAATACCCAAAATCCATAGTTTTTTACTTAGTTTAGTATCAGTACATTACAGACTAGTCTTCAGAACATAATATGAGCATTATCAGAACAGTCAGTTACCAGTCAGATGAACTCAGAACAGTCTAGTATTTCAGTATCTTTTAGTTGGAAGTAGGATTTTTTACCGAGCGACTGTAGGGATTGCAGCTTACCCATCATATAGGCAGAGTAAGTAGTAATAGTCCCTATAATACCAAACTATGTAGCCAGCGTAGGGTATGAGAAGTCACACATCAGATTAGGCTTGACTATCTCACAGGGGTCATCCATCAGTTTAGGCTTGGCACCCTTAGTCCTTTGGATATAATATAAGTTCTATGGTTCCACGCAACCATCGTTAGTACTCGTGGCACATTAATTATACCCTTTTAACTGGGGTTGCAGGTTAGACCCCGATTAACTAAAATTAGGAATTGTCAATTAAATGATTCCTCCCAAAGTCTCAGATGTAGTCTTTGTTACAGTCCTAGTTCAGTTATGTAGTCTTAGAGTCGTATGACCAAACCCTACAGATATCAATATTTTATAATAGTTTACATATTTTGCTCTGTCCATGTTATATGATTTGTCACGCATTCCCAGTGTCTATAGATTTTCACGTATCATCTGTATTTACAAAATGTTATGCATAGTCGGTATTTATAGATTCTCCATATTTTTAGTATCTATAGTTTCCATGTAGTCTACTCAGTACTCCAAGTTTTACATGCATATTTAGTTAATTATTAGTTCTGTTAATAAAAGTATGTATATCAATCGACCTCATTTATCATACCGCTACATTCAAAGTACTGATTGCATGCCTTTCTTTTGCACTATGATGTATTATATCATAGGTATTGACACTCACTTCTCAGACCGCGCTTAGACTTCACTTCTCAGGCTATTAGCAGTACAGTAGCAATTGTGAGTCCTCATCGTTTAAGGATAGATTATTTTACTTCATATCTCTATTTTAGTAGTTAGCAAAGTTATTTGGGGTCCTGTCCCATCAACACATATTCAGTCAGTCAGTATTAGAGGCTTTTTAGACATTTGAGTCTGTTATTCAGTATTTGGATTTTCAGTTGACATGTCAGTTTATCAATGTTTAATCAGATTCAGTCAGTTTTTATATACATTCAAATTTCAGTATTGATTTAGTAATACAACCTTATGGCATTATCTGATGGTTTTCATAATTATGATATTATTATTCAGTGTTCTCAATAGGTACTAGCTCATAGGTTAGCTTGTGGTCTCTTAGGACTGTAAGCACCGTGTGATGCCTATTCTGTACTCTTAGGTCATTACACCTAGACCTATAACTCCATCTAACATTCAGAGTTTCTTCAGTTTAGACGGGTATAATAGGTGGTTTGTGGAAAGATTTTCATTGATAGCTATTCCTTTGACTACGTTAACTCAGAATTAGGTTATGTTTTCTTGGTCAGATGGTTGTAAAGAGAGTTTAAAGAAGTTGAAGGATAAGTTAACTTTGACTTCAATTCTAGCTTTATCAAAAGGCAATGATGGGTTCGTAGTTTATTATGATGAATCTTGGGTAGGTCTTGGTTGTGTGTTGATGTAGCTTGGGAAGGTTAGTGCCTATGTTTCAAAGCAGTTGAAAGTGCGTGAGAGGAATTATATTACTCATGATTTAGAGGTGTTGGCAGTTTTGATTGCTTTGAAAATATGGCGGCATTATTTGTATGGTGTTCATGTGGATATCTTTTCTAATCATAAGATTATACAGTATGTATTCACATAGAAGGAGCTTAATCTCACACAAAGGAGATGAATTAAGCTTCTCAAGGACTATGATAAAAGTATTCACTACCTCCTAGGTAAAAATAACATATTTTTTATGCTCTTAGCAAGTTATCCATAGGGAGTTTGGCTCATGTAGATGAAGAAAAGTGGGAATTAGTAAAGGATATTCACTGCTTGGCTAGTGTTGGAGTTGATCTTCTGGACTCCAAAGATAGTTGTGTGATAGTATATGAAGTGGTTCAATCATCTCTTGGTATAGAGATTAAGGAGATGCATGTTCTAGATCATATCTTAATGAAAATCAAGAGTGACGTTATGGGCAAAAGGTAGTGGTGTTTGAGATCAGTTGTGACAATACATTATAGTGTCAAAGGAGGTTGTGTCTTCCTAATATTGACAGATTGTACCAACTGATTTTGGCTAAGGTGCATGAATTGCTCTATGTTTTTTATCTTTGCTCGACTATGATGTAGCATGATCTAAAGGAGATCTATTAGTAGAATGGCATGACGAGGGATATGGCTAATTTGGTGGCAAAGTACATAGTGTCTCAACAGGTTAAGGATTAGAATATGAGGCCAGGAAGGTAGCATCAAGAATTTGATTTTGCCGAATAAAAATGGGAAGTTATCAATATAAAATTCGTTACCAATCATCAACGATCTCAGAATCAATATAATTCAATTTGGGTCATCGTGGATAGGATTACTAAGTCTGCCCTATTTTTACCAGTGCAGACTACTTCCTCGGTGGAGGATTATGCGATGTTATATCGTCAAAAGATTGTGAATCTAGATAGGCCCTATTTTGATTATATTTTATCATGGCACGTAGTTTACATCTTACTTCTGGCGATCTTTTCAGAAAGGGTTGGGGTAAGGTTAGTCTGAGTATATCTTTCCCCCCGCAGATGGATGGACAAGCAGAAAGAACTATTCAGATAATAGAGGATATGCTTCAGGCTTGTGTGATTGATTATAGTGGAAATTAGGTTAAGCGTCTACCTTTTTTGGAATTTTCTGACAACAATAGCTATCATTCTAGTATTGGCATGGCACCTTTTGAGGCATTGTATAGTAGGAGGTATAGATCTCCTATTTGGTGGTTCGAGCTTGGTGAGGAAGATATGTTTTGTCCTAACTTAGTTTACTAGGCTATGGAGAATGTGAAGGTGATTTAAGATAGGCTTAAGGCTATCTAAAGTCTCAAAAGTCCTATGCAGATGTTAAGCTTAGAGACTTGGAGTTTGAGTTCGAGGATAAGGTTTTCCTCTAGGTATCTTCTATTAAGGGAGTAGTACAGTTTACCAAGAAGGGAAATCTTAATCCCTGGTATATTGCTCCTTATGAGGTTTTGTGGATTGTTAGTAATATTTCTTATAAGCTAGAGTTTCCTTCTACCTTGAGCGTTGTTCATTTGTCTTTCATGTTTCCATGTTGAAGAAGTGCATTGGTGATCTTTCTTCGATTATTCCTTTAGAAGGGTTGGGTATCACATATTTTTTTCTAATGAGAAAATCCTAGTTGATATCTTGGATATGCAGGTTCTTCGGTTGAGGACCAAGGATGCAGCCTCAGTTAAGATTATATAGTGGAACCACAAGGTGGAAGAGGCGACTTAGGAAGCAGGCAAGGACATGAGGTCCAAATATCCACTTTTGTTTTATGATCCTGGGATTCGTGCGGAAGGTATTTCTCTTGAACACATCTTTATTTTTTGAGTTGTTGAAGGAAAGATTAATAACTTTGCTTCTTTGTTAACAAACTTTGTTAAAGATTAAGAATATATTTGATAATAAAAATGACTCATGCATTCGGTTACCCATACCTTGTCCATCATTCGGGGATGAACATTCACAGTGGGGGAGACTATAGTATCCTGGATTTTGACCCTTAGAAAATTTCTTTGAATTCTGGTCTTTGGACCAAAAATGAATCCTGGGAATGAGTCGTATGACGGTGTACAAATGGTATGGTATGGTCGTATGCTGACCAGTGTTAATTAGTGAGACATCTTTTAGTTAGTGGAATGGATACGACTTAGGGGTACGAGTTGTATTAGTGAGTATGGATCATTTGATTGCTTAACTTAATCATAGACTTGGTTACTTACGCTAGATCAGAGTACGAGTGGCTCACCATGAGCCATAAGCTAGGATACTAGTTGTACCATAGACTGGTATGATGGACAACGTCTATATATTTCTTCGGTTTAATCTGCTAGTGGTACGGATGAAGAGTACAGATCGAATTATTCGGGTATGACTTGGTTAGATGGGTCATATGCTGAACTATATTGGATCCAAAGGTTGAGGCTAGGATATAGGTGGAAGGTACAATCGTATTCGATGGTACGACTCATGAGGGTTAGCCATACCCTTGTAATGGGATTTTGGTGCAACTTAAGAAGGGGTATTCTAGAGATTTCCCCACTTCTCCTAGTAAGGTCCCATGACTTCTAACCTACTTCAAAGGTTATTCACCGTATTATTCCATTCATTAATACATAAAAATTCTTCTAAGCACTTTATAATTCTCTTAAAACCTTTTGGGCAAGGGAAGCTAGGGTTTTAACTAAAGGAATAATTTAGGTCTTGTCTTGGTGATGTCTTTCTATCATCATCTTGATTTAAGGAATGTTCTCTTCCCTCATTGTTAATTCTAACTAGAATCTTTGTTTTTATGAATGTTTTCATGACTTCATTGATTGTATGATTTTGATTTTAGAGCATGAATTGGAGATTTTGATATTAAATGGTTGGTTAAGGTTTTCAATGATTTTAATAATGCTTTATGTGCATTAATAGAGGTTTTGGTTAATTGTATTTCATGGAAATGGTTTAGTGGTAATTGGAATTAGTTTTGGTTATATTATTCCCCCAAGGTGTTTGACAAAATGCCTATAATAATGTTTTTATTGCATTGAATACTTTTAAAGGAACTCTTGGTTGTTTTAAAACTTGGTAAGGGAATTGTGCATAGTTTAAATGGATTGGAAAGGTAACGGGCTAAATGGTTATGCTTGTAGGATAGATGGAATCCCCCACATGGTTTAATATGGTAAATGGAAGGGAACTTGGAATTCCCCTTAAACCTATATATGGTTGTCTATGGATAGTACTTGGAAGTATGGTTGGTATGATGATACCACCACAAAATTTCCTTGGTTAGTAAATTGTAAGTATATTGATTGGTTTCTTGGTAATGGTTTTAATTACGTAATAATGGTATGCTATGTAGCAAAGTCATAGAAGGTGGAGGTCTCGTGCGGACAAAAATGGGAAAGTCATACTTGTCGATGTGAGGTTGGTCTTGGTGACCATGTGCAAGATGTCACACTACATTTTTAGGGATGTACTAGTCATCCCAGGTTTTGTTACTTAGTCATGTGGCTACACGCACTGGGGCCTTTCTAATAAGGGTAGCTGAACTCATATAGCTCGTGAGTGGATTAGGATGGCAAAGTTATAGAGCCCAGGTAAAGGTTTTAAATTCATGCTAAACCTAGTTCCCTTTCTCGACATGGTTATATATATATATACATGTACGGTTGTGTGCATATGGCCTTATAAATTGCATTATTTTATCCTTATCCTGAGATCATGCTAGCATTCACCCGCTAACTTGTCTACTAATGGTTGTATACATACGCTATGCACGAACCGACCGTTCTACTCCTCCTACATAGTCATTGACTGGGGGATTAGCATTTTGATTGAAGCGGTGAGCTTCCATCCTTTCAAAAGGATTTATTTAACATTTTGGATATTTCCAGGAACTTTGATTTCATCTTAGATATTGTTTGTCCTAACCGTATTTTATTACTCTTTTGGTTAGAGGCTTTGTGGTACAACTATGGATTAGAATTGGATGGATCGGTATTGGTTTAAGCCTTAGTATTAGTATTGACATTTGGGATGACACCAGTCGACGAAATTGTTGGTTGTTCCATGTTATTTTACTTCGGGACTAATTATAGTATTTTTTGGAACATATTTTGTTAAGGTCGGGTTTATGGCCTTTTGAATGCTTTGGTATGATTGGGTGGTTGATGTAGAATGGTTGGAATTGGTTGGGCCGGTCATGGTTTTGATCCTATCCTATAGTCTTCATGTGAGCTATTACACTATCTTATTATATGCTAGAAATTCATCAACTCAGGGCAGACGATTTTAGGTTGGGTTGGGTAACAGTGGTGGTCTCCGATTCCGGTTAGACTTGGGACACCTATTAGGACAAGGGCCCTGGTTGGGTCCTGTCACTAGGTTTCTTAAGCTATAGAGGAAAAAGTATGATTTTTGATCTTTGAAAACTGAAGGGAAGGGTTATTTTCTATTTAAAAGTCGTGTAAGGGGTAAAAGGACCCAAAGCCCCACACTTTATAGGAAATGAACCAAAACTGAATGAAATTATTATAGGAGCTTGGTACGTCCTTATCACAGAGGGTAGCCTCCATGCCACACTATTATGGCTGAGGCTAACCTCTGTGGCACGCCACTATCGCAGAGGCTCACTGCCTCAAGGTCCCAAAATGACCTCAAACCCCTTCTAAAAGTTCTAAAACATTTCTAAAACGCCCTTTTAACATCCCTAAATATAATTCAAGTAAAAAATTATTATTACGGACATGGGCGGATAAAAATAAAATAGTTGAAATTTTACGGGGTCTCACATTATCACCCCCCTCCCTACCCCGCTTAGGATCATTTGTCCTTGAATGAGAAGTTAGGACATGTTTAGCATGATTATAGCAATAGTACAAAAGAATTAGATGAAATATTTTAAATATGATAAGAGGGAAACAAAGCTCATACCTCTAACACTTTCATCTAACTCGAGGAACAAAAATGGGTAATTGGCTTTCATATTTTCTTCAGTTTCCTATGTAACTTATTTCACTTTTTGATTCCTCCAAAGAACCTTCACCAAAGCTACATCATTTGTCCTCAATCTACAAACTTCCCTATTCAATATCTCTATCGAAAATTCATCATAAGACAATGAATTCGTAACACCAACATCCTCAATAGGCACTATCAAATTAGGGTCACCCACACTCTTTTTCAGCATAGACATATGGAAAATAGGATGAATCAAAGCTAAACTCATAGGCAATTCCAACTCATAAGAGATATTCCCAATCCTCTTCACAATCTGACATGGACCAACATAACGAGGGTTGAACTTCCCCTTCTTCCCAAATCTCATGACTCTTTTCACTGGAGACACCTCCAAGAATACCTAATAACTTGATTCAAACTCAAACTACTACTAGCTCACATCCCCATAATACTTTTGGCAATTTTGAGTAGTCTTAAATATTTATTGAATAAACTTCACCTTTTTCATTGATTGGTGAACCACGTTAGGAGCAAATAACCTAGTCTTACCTAACTCAAAGCACCCAATAGGAGACCTACACCTGCTACCATAAAGAGCCTCAAAAGATGTCATTTAAATGCTGGACTGTTGTTGTAAGTAAACTCAATAAGAGAAAAATGGTCAACCAACTACCTTTAAAATCAATTAAACAGTCCCTTAGCATATCTTCCAAAGGTTTAATTCTACGTTCTGCTTGTTAATCCATTTAAGGGTGGAAAGTGACGGTAAGGTTCATCTGAGTACCCGAACCCTTCTAAAATTAATGCCAAAGATAAGAAGAAAATTGTGTACCTCATTTGGAAATTATGGACACCAGCGCATCATACAACTTAATATCTCCTAAATGAACAACTTAGCATAATCCTCTACTGAGTATTTAGTACTCATAGGCAAGAAGTGAGAACACTTAGTCATTCAATTCACAATGACCCGAATGGAATAATACTGATTTTGAGAATGCAGAAGACCCGCAAAAAAGTCCATATTGATCCTCTCCCACTTCCATATGGGGAACTTAATCTCTTTGTACATGTCACTGGGACTAAGATGTTCCACCTTGACTCCCTGACAAACCATTCATTTAGGAATAAGATTTACCATAACTCACTTCGTATTGTTCCACCAATAGATTCCCTTTAAGTCATGAGAATTTTTAGTCGTACTTTGATGAACTATATATCGCAACTAATAATCCTCAATCAAAATCCTTCACCATAGCCCATCAATATCAGTAACACAGAATCTTCTGTTATATCTCAAGATTCTATCTCCGTCAATCTTGAAACCCATAAACTTCTACTGACCCATATCATCCTTGATTTACATAGGCATGGGATCCATAACCTGTTTCTCATTTACCTCAGCACCAAGAGATATCTTAACCACTTCTTGAACAATCACTCCTCCATCCTCAAAGTTCAAGAGAAAAACTCTAAATTTAGCCAACCTATGAATATCATTCACTTATACTCTTTTCACCTCATTAATAAGAGATAAGCTCCCCATAGAAAACATGCTAAGAGCATCAACAACAATATTTGCTTTAAATAGATGGTAGTGCAACTTCTTTTTGTAATCTAAGTAGATTGAGCCATCTCCTCTACTTGAGGCTTAATTCTTTCTGTGTAAAAATATTCTGCAAACTCTTATAGTCTAAATAAATATCCATGTGCACCGTATACAGATAATGGCATTAAATTTTAAATGCAAAGACAATAACTTTGAACTCTAGATTATGAGTCAAACAATTCTTCTCATGAATTAAGTTGCCTAGGATCATAGTCTATAACCTATCCATGCTACATCAAAACACAACCTAATCCCATAAAAGATGCATCACAATACACAACAAAACCATCAGTACCCTCGAGCATGTTCAAAACTGGAGCTGGTTAGCATGATCCTCTTCAGTGTTAGAGTACACCAAGATGTCACTAATAAAGCTATAACAAATAAATCCAGAAATCACTTGAAAAGCCAATTCATAACATTCATGAAAGGAGTTAGAGCATTACTTAACTAAAATAACATAACCAACAACTCTTAATTGTTGTACCAAGTTTGGAAAGCAGTCTTAGGAATGCCAACCTCCCCAATTTTTACCTGATGATAGCCTGAATGGAGATCAATCTTAGATAAATACCTAACACCCTAGAGTTGATCACAATGGTCATAAGTGCTAGGAAGAGGATACTTATTCTTCATCTTAACCTTTTTCAACTGATGAAAGTTTATAATCATCCAATGAGACTGATCGTTATTTAACACAAAAAGGTACAGAAGCATCCCACAGAGAAATACTAGGATAAATGAAACCCTTATCAAGAAGATCCTTCAACTTCTTTTTAAGTTCCTTTAGTTCAGTTGGATCCATCTTATAATGGGGAATGGAAATAGGATTAGTGTCAAATAGAAGATGAATCCCAAAATATCTTTCCCTATCGAGAGGAATTCCTCAAAATCATTTGGAAAAACTTTAGGAAATTCATTAACCACATAGACAAATTTCAAAGAAGGACTTTCAGAATTAGAATCCTTAACCCAAATTAGATGATATAAACACCATTTAGAAATTAAACTCTGAGCTCTAATATATTAAATAAGATTCCCTTTTGGTACAAAAGAACTCCCCTCCTATACAATCACTGACTCATTAGGAAAATAGAAATTGATCTTTCGGGTCCTACAATCTAGAGAAGCATAGCATAAATAGAGCTAATCCATCCCCAAGATTATATCTAAATCCACCATATCAAGTTCTATAAAATCCACATGCATCTTGCTATGAAGAATGGACACCACACAATCCCTATAGATTTTTCTAGCATCAACATAATCAGCTATTGGGGTGGACATAGAAAAGGGATAAAAAATAGTTTTGTGACAAAAGCCAAAGTGTACAACAATATAATAGGTCACATAAGATAGAGTATAACCTATATTAAATAACAATAAAAATCACGTGAGAGGACTTGTAACATACCAATGACAAAATCTAGGGATTCCTCAGAATTTTGATGAGTAGCAAGTTCATAGAGGTGATTCCGACCAGTATCAATATCTAAATTGGTTCCCTTAGTTTCCAAAGATGAAGAAGTGGGAATTGGGAACTTATTCCTCATATCGAAAACCTAGTAGAAGGATAATCTCACTGTACATTAACAAGATGACCACAATAATAACACTAATTTCTCCTATCCTCAAAATAACCATAGTGAATCTACCCATAAAAAGGGAAAAAAGAATAAGGTAGGGCTGATTGAGCTCCACTAGCTAGAGACTAGGAACCCTATGCCTTTGGACAACTACTAGACTAGAAATGACGATCACTTGAAGGGTTATGATAAGGAGCACTAGCTGAAAAATATGAATTTCCCTAATTATTTTATTTGTCTACTGACTACCATCTCTCTCATTGTTCAGCAGATTTGCATCCTGCTCTACATACCTATACTTTTTTTTTCTATATTTCTCTTAACTCCACTTGTATCCTCTTCTCATCCACCACCTATTGCATACAAACTACAAACCTAGATATGTTCATATCATTGTTCAATATAACAGTCTTACATTCAAACACCAAATCACAAGAAATAAAAAATTCAAACTTCCTCATTCTAGACCTTGTATTAGATACCAACTCTGGAGCATAATAGGGCAACTACTTGAATTTTAGAGCACACGCCTTAACACTCATCTTAACCTTTTTCAATTTCACAAAGTCTTTACCCTTAGCTTCCCTAAATTCCTAAGGAAAGAAGTTATTAAGGAAAGCACCTAAAAAGTCATCCCAATTATTTGTTAAGTATCATCACCCCTAATCGCTTTCCACTCCTCATAACACTGATCAGCCATATTTTTTAACTGATAGGCAATAACTCCACACCATCTGAATAGCATATGAAACCCAAAAAATCCTCTCTATCTCATCAATAAACCATAAGGATCCTCCTCAACCTTAGATCCTATAAAGGTTGGCAGGTTCACCCTTATGAACTTGACAACCCAGGTGACCATAGGTGAGCTAGAAATAGGACCAACATGGTCAGACTAATGAGACTATAATGCCACAAACTTTGCAAGCATATAAATAGATTTACAGAACACTACATTAGTGATATCTCTCTGAGCCAACTGATAATAAGTATCACCATCCTGAGAACCATGAAGAGGACTATTGGGGACCTATGGAACCCTACATGGAGTAATAGTGTCAGGATCAGGGACCCTAGACTAACTCTGTACTCCATAAGTAGAGCAAATTCCATCTATATTCTCCTTAGGTAGCACAGAACTTCCAAAAAAGTTTCTATGACAATTAGATCTTTAAGAAGGCATGATCTAAAATATGAGTAAGCCAAGGGTTAAAGAGGTTTCATAGCAACTTGTCTCTATATCTTGAAATAGAACACAAGAAATGAAAATATTTTTAAATGTCATGTAGCCTCCCCCTTATAAGTATAGCACTCTAAACACCCATAAAAGGGACTCGACTCAACACAGCTTTGTAGACACCCAACGACTCTAAATCTTGCTCTGATACCAAGCTTTTCATGAACCAAAATCGAGCCTAGTCATGACGAGTACCTCAAGGCCATCAAGGACCATAGACCACCCCCTTAGACTTATTTCAAGAGCATAATAAAAGTAAATAGTAGTGGTCAACTAAAATAGTAAATAAGATAGATGAATCAAATGAAGTCTAAGAATCTAAAAGTAAATAGTAGTGGTCTACAAAAATTTTGGTAACTTTCCCAAAGCACCCTTTTGACATTAATAAGCATAATTAACATAAAAAATTATCATTACACATATGGGAGTATCAAAAATAGAATAATTAAAATTTTATTAGGTCTCACACCAATGTTCTGGTTGATTCACTTAGTAGATTGTCTTTGGGGAGTGTTTCTCATGTAGAGGATTATAATAAAGAGTTATTTCATGAGGTTCATCACCTTCCTAGGTTAGGAGTTCAGTTGGTTGATTTAATTGAAGGTACTGTTTAGGGTTAGAATGGTTTAATATCTTCTTTTGTTGTTGAAGTGAAGGAAAATAATATAGAGATCCTAGTTTGCAAAAGTTGAAAGACATAGTTTTGAATTAGAAGGTTATGGTTTTCTCCTAAGGGGGAGATGGTATTCATCACTATTTAGGCAGATTATGAGTTTTGGATGTGGATAACTTTAGGTAGAAAATATTAGCAGAAGCTTACAGTTCTTGGTATTTTATTCACCCACCATCCACTAAACTGTATCGTGACTTGGGGGAAGTCTATTTGTTGAATGGCATAAAGAATGATATCATGAAATTCAGGGCTAAGTGTCAAAATTTTTAGCAGGTTAAGGTTAAGAATTAGACGCTTAGTGGTATGCTTAAAGAATTTAGTGTTTCTACTTGGGAGTGGGAAGTAGTGAATATGGACTCTGGACTTTATTACAGGGTTGCCTCTTACTCACCGACAACATTTTTTTATTTGGGTTATCATGAATCAAATGACTAAGTCGTCTCACTTCTTAACATCTAATATTTTATATTTAGTCAAAGATTAAGATAAGATTTATCTTAGGGAGTTCCCTTGACCAGTATTTTAGATAGAGGTACCCAATTTACCTATCCATTTTGATGGATTTTCAAAATGGTCTTCGTAACTAATTTCCTCTAAGTATAGCTTTTCACCCGCAGCTAGATTGTCAGGTAGAGAGGACCTTGCAGAACTTAGAGGATATGTGGAAGGTTTGTGTAATTGATTTTGAGGTTAGTTGGGATGATCACTTACCTTTGATTGAGCTTGCGTAAAATAACAATTATCACTCTAGTATTCACATGGCCCTATTTGAGGCTCTTTATGGTAGAAGGTATAGGTTTCCTATTGGTTGGTTTGGTATTGGTGAAGCTACTTTGATAGGGCCATATTTAGTGCATGAGGCAATGTAAAAAATTTAGCTTGTTAGAGAAAGGTTGAAGACTGCTTAGATTTGTTGAAATCCTATGCAGATGTAAGAAAAAGGGTTCTTTAGTTTGATGAGGGTGATTTGGTAAACTTAAAAATTTTACCCATGAAAGGGGTAAATAGGTTTCATAAGAACGGGAAGTTTAGTCCCTGTTATGGTCTTTATAAGATTTTGAGTTAGTATGGTAAGGTGGCCTACGAGTTGGAATTGCCTACAGAGTTGGCATCAGTGCATCCAGTCTTCCATGTATCCTTGCTAAGTAATGCAATAGTGACCCAGCATCTATAGTTCTTTGAGAAAAGGTTGGCGTGGAAAATAGCCTCTCTTATGAAGAAGTCCCCACTAATATCCTTAATCGTCAGATCCATAGGTTGATGAATAAAAAGGTTACTTTGGTAAAAGATCTATGGAGAAATCAGTCACTTGAGGGAGCTACATGGGAAGTAGAGGCAAATATAATGACAAACTACCCCTATCTTTTCACTTCAAACTCAGTCCCGACTTGGGGATATAGTTCCCTTAATTAATTAATTTTTTTATTTCTATCTCAGGCTATTCAACTATTTTCATGTCATTGCATGAATTCATGAGTTCTGTCAAGTCCATGTATCAGTCATAGAATCAAATATCAGTTCATGTTTAAGTCTTAAAGCATTTAGTGCCAAATCTCAGTATTTTACCCTAGAGCTTTAGCTTACTTAGTTTTTTTTAGGGAAGAATGATACCAACGAGGAGATATAATAATGCCCTAAGTTTTTAAGCTCTAAACCTACCAAAATACAGGACATTAAATTAGCACTAGTCTCATCATAATCCAAGATCGTAGTAAGATGTTGTGGAAAATTTTCTAATGCTTTGTCAAACTGCCAGTAACAACCACTCTGGCAATAACTCACTGTTAAACAAAAAATTCATAGCCTAGATGCATTTCCACAGCAGTGTGTGACCAAAAAACAGTCTCTTTAATATGGATCCCCATAAAAACTTGTTATTAGACCTAATGTGTCATCAGGAATAATTCATTGTCATTAAAAAAAGGACCCAAAAGCTCAAGTCATTAGGTCATGACTTGTGACTAGATATAACAAGTCGTTACCCGAGCCTTGATTACTGTTTCTCAAAATTTCCTGAACATTTTTAAAAGGGATTTTTTGCCTTTACCTAGTATTTTAACTCCTAACCCATATTGATTAAGATTCTTTAAGGGTGGAATATATGTCTATTTCCTATAAATTAATCATTTTGTCTTAAAATTAATACATAACAAGAAAAGAAGTGAGTCTCTCATCTCCAAATGCAAAATAGGGTTCTTTAATTTTCAAGTCCAATTTCCAAGAGTTCATCAAAGGTTTTACCTCTAGGATTATGAGATTTCATCAATGGAGTCCTTCCACCCATTGAGACCCAAAGATTTATTCAAACTCTAAAGTTTAATTCACCATTTTTGCCTAGGATTCCATGATAGTTATGAGTTTCCATGGAATTTTAGTTTAATTCTTTAATTCAACCATGATTACACATTTTCCAATAAGATTAGCATCTAATCCTTCTAACAATCATAAATTTCCTTATTATTGATAAATTATTGAGTTTGGTCTTTATTTGTGAATTTTTTTTGATTAGTTTTTAAAATATTATTATGTCAGTTGCATTAAATAGAGCTAGTGGTTTATGAAACACCCAATACCTAGGATGTCATGCATATATCAGTTGACATGTTTTGAGCACTTTAGATTATGCATATTTTTATACTTTCAATAATATTTTTATATTGACAATATATTAGTTTTCAGTGTCGTTCAGTTGAAAGTAATGCTTAGCATCTAGCAAATGCAGGGAAGAAGTCTAACCTGTCAGTTAGTACTGAGACCTTTAGAAGGAGTCCCTAAGTTCCTGAAAAACGGTGCCATAGTAGGTTATAAGGGTTAACCTAAAATATTAGGTTGGACACCCTAGTCGTTCGGGACATTTGTTTGCTGATCCACGCCAGCCAATGTTGGCACCCTTGGAAAGGTCCTAGCATTTTTCCAAATAGGGCTATAGTTTGGACCCAATTTTCTTAGATTGGGGTATGTTGGTTAATTGTAGCTCCCATACTCCTCTATTTATATTCATTTTATGTTTCAGCTCAGGTATGCATGTCATTGTAATTAACTGTTCACTTATCCAATTTTACCCAGTTCATGTATATACTTGGTCTTGCATCCAGCTTATCATGATTCATTCATTTATGTTTAGATTGTCTATTTAGTTTCCTAAGTTAGATACTTAGTAGATTTAAAGTACTGATCGTATACCTTTTTGTGCTATATTATCTCATAATATTGGTCTAGGCGCTCAGTACCATATCGCACTTGGCACATTCTACGCCACATTCAACAGAGTTTTGGTAAGTCCTTATCATTTAATAACTAGTAATGAAATACCCCAAGTTTTTATGTTCTAAACCTCTCAAAAGACAACCCATGAAGTAAGCTTTCCATCATCCATAAGTCTCTCCCAAATTCGACATCATGGCAGAAAGTTATAAAAATTTTCATCTAAACAATTTGCCAGCTTCTAGTGACCATGATTCACTTGATGACCCATAGCAAGACCTTATGAGTAATAGTCATAACTGTCAGGGAGGAATGTTTTATATCAATGACCATGACTCCACTCCATGATTAATAATCATATATTACGAGTCATTGGGAGGGACTCGTTAAAACAATAATATTCAACAAAGAATCCTTTCTAGTAGTTAAAAGTCCAGCACATGACCAATAGTCACACCTTATGAATCATTATGTGGACCAATAGCCTGACCAATAAAGGATCTAACAATCAACCCTCAGACTATGACTTTATCCAATGACTCATGGTTAGTCGTAATGAGTTGTGAGGGGATAGTTATAGTAAGACCATAATGTATCAAGGATCCCAGGACCACAGGTAATAACTCAGATCATTACTCATGACAAATCATGAGATGAGTGGTAACAATGGGGAGCTTTCTTTCCTACACGTTCTTCTAGGGACTTTTATGTCTTTTCCCAGTCCCTTAAAAGCCAAACACATGTCCTTTTTCCTTTCAAAGGGGTGGTATAAAAGACCCGAAGCCCAAAATTATAACATAATTATTAAATACATTCAAGATAAATCAAAGAGGCAATTTCCTTCTTCATTAAGAGAAAAAACTAAGATTCTTCAGGCAAGTCCAACTTTCAAGAAGATTTTTTCCAGGCTTCTATTTATGGTGTGTGGGATATTCATTACTTGGTCCTTTCCACCAATTGAGTACCAAGAACCCTATAAACCATCAAGTGAAAAACTCTTTTCTCTATTATGGGTCAAGTTAACAATGAATTTTATAAATCTCCTCTCAATTGTTTTTATTCTAAACCATGAAAATATATTTCCTCATGATCAATTATTTTTCCATATAATTGACAATACAAATATTTATATCATGATTATTTATTAAAATTTGGGTGTTTTCCCATACCATGTACTGTTCAATATTTACAAAGATTAGTTTCAAATTGATAGTGCTACTGGGTTATGAATACCCGATACCTAGATATTCATGTGTGTCACAAATCTTATGTTACAATTCATTCAGAGCATGATTGTATTATTAAATTTAGAATACCATCATGTTGAACATATGTTAATATTAGTAACGTTAAGCCTTTCATCAGTATTAGTGTAAGTTTAGTTGGGAGTAGGATTAAGCATCGAGTGAGCCTAGGGATAAAGTATCACCCACCAGTTGAGGACTAATATCTTCAGATGTCCATAAGTTCTAAATATTTGTAACCACCGTAGGATATGAGATGTCATTGGATAGTTAAGGACTGACGCTCTATTAGGGGTCACCCACTAGTAGAGAAGTAACACCTTATTCCTTTAGGACATTAGTGTAGTAGATCCACACTACCAGTGTTGGTACCCATGGGAAGGTACTAACACTTTTCAACTAGTGTTACAGGATGAATGCCAATTTTATTATATTGGGGCATGTTAGTAAAAAATATTAGCTCCCATTTCTAGTTCAGTGTTAAGACTATGTTAGTTCCGCTTTGCATGACCAATTGTTCATATATTTATTATTTAGTTCTTCAATTAACTTTAGCTCTCATTTATACTTTGTCTCGCATTCCATATTCCTGTTCATTCATTCATGCTTAGTGTATAAGCATGTAATCTATTTTTCATCTCACATAAAAGTACATTCAAAGTACAGAACACATACTCTTTTTTGTGCTATGTTGTCTTATAACAAAGGTTCAGATACTCAATTCCCAGATCGCATGTATTCCTTTCCCGTGTTCTACAGTTATAGAATTAGTGACTCCACATTGGTTGAGGACTAATTATACTATGATTTATTAATCCAGTACTTATTACATCCTATTCAAATTATTCTGAGTTAGTTAGAGACTTGTCCCAACAAATTATCATGTTTAGAGGCTTTTAGACTGTCAGAGAGTTGGATAGTCAGAGTTGTTTTCAGATTTATCAGATGCATCCACTATTACGTTAAGTATTATTTATTATTTAGACCTTTTAGTGTATCTTCCACATATCACTTTTCTATTTTCTTGAATAATTATAGTAGGTACCAGATCATGGGTTAGCTTGGGGTCACTTGAGATTCTAAGCACTATATTACGACTAGGAGGTAGCCTCAGGTCATTACAAACTTAGTAAAAGAGCACAACGTTTAAAGTTTCCTAGTATGTCTTAAAGCCACGTTACGTAGAGTCTGGTTCATTGGTGTAAAGCGTACCTCACTTATGAAGAGGTGCTATGAACTATTTTAGAAAAGTCTCCCTCATTTCATTATTTGTGTTGTGTGATGGAGCGTATGCTCTATTAAATTTCCCTTTTCGAACTCATCCTCTATCCTTTTACTAAAAAATGCCTCCCATAAGGAATAACTGAAGAAGGAACAGGGACCACCCCATACCGTCACCTATTCAGGAACACCCTTGGAATGAGAATGTCTTCCATGCTAATTTTAGGGCTACCTTCACGGCCTTAGCCAAATACATGGATGCCCAAAATAATCAGCAAGTTGTTGCACCAAAAAATCCATTAGTGAATATAGTAGCACCTAAGATCCGAGACTTCACTGGATGAATTCCCCAGTGTTCTCTTGATGCATGTTTGAGGAGGATCCCCACGATTTTCTTGATTGTTTCTAAAAGGTGATAGAAATTATAGGTGTTACCCTGAATAAGAATGGTGACTTAGATACTCATCAGTAGTAAGGGGTGGTTCACAGCAAGGTTATGCAGTAGAAAGAGTAAAGATATGTAGATGTAGGGCCTATAGAGTGGGAGAAGTTTGGGACTGCTTGTTTAGACAACTTTTTTCCAACTCGAATTAAAGGAGGCTAAGGTTAAAGAGTTCATAAATTTGACGTAGGGTAACATGAGTGTGAAACAGTATTTATTTAAGGTTACCTAATTAGCAAGTAATTCTTCGACTACGGTGGACAATACTAGAGCCATAATGAGTAAGTTTGTGTTTTGTATTTCTGAGGACGTGGTTAAGAAGTGTAGGACTGCGACGTTGATTAAGAAGATGGAAATTTTTAGGTTGATGGTTCATGAGCAATATATTGAGTAGGAAAATCATAAAGAAAGGGAAATGGATATTAAAAAGGCTAGAACTGGTAGCTTCAACTTCTCTTAGCAAAGGTTGGATGGTGGAAATCATTATCAGTTCTGCTAAAAATCTTTAGCTCCAGCCCCATCTTCTGCCAATGCTCCAGTCCCTAATTTTTGGTAGGATACTCATGATAGATCACCAATATCTAAAACCTAGGGTAGTTGTACTAACCTAGTCTGTAGGATGTGTGGTAAGAACCACAAAGTATGTATGGCTAGTAGTGATGCTTGTTTTAGGTATGGCAAGGAAGGACATAGTATCAGGAATTGCCTAGTGGTTTCCTGGAGGGGTAAAGATCTTCATCAGCAGGATCAAGCTAACTTTTAATCAATTCCAGAAGGTAACCCAGTTTAGTAGGGCGCCACCTCTAGTGCCACTAGTGGTCAGCATCAGAATTAACTCTATACCCTTTAGACCCAATCAGATCAGAAAGGTTCTCCTAATATGGTTACCGGTATATTTCTAGTCTACCATATTCATGTATATACATTAATAGAACCTAGAGCCACACTTTCATTCGTGACTCCCTATATAGTAGTCGACTTTGGTGTCAACCCAAAAATTCATGCAGACCCTTTCTCTGTGTCTACTCCAATGGCTAGTTCCATTACCGCCAAATGAGTATATAATAATTGTCCGATAAAATTATCTCATAAAATCATGTCATTTGATATTGTAGAATTAGAGATGATCGATTTTGATGTGATCCTTAGCATGGATTGGCTCCACTCTTGCTGTGCCTCAATTGATTGTAGAAATAGGATGGTTCAATTTGAGTTACTTAATGAGCCTGTCCTAGAATGGAATGGTAGTAATTTAGTCAATATAGGTTGGTTAGTCACATTTCTTAAGGTGAGGAAAATCATTTCTAAGGGGTGTATCTATTATCTTATTTGAGTCAAGGACTAAAGTTCTAAAATCATATTCAGTTAGTTCCAGTAGTAAATGAATTCCCAAAAGTGTTTACTAAAGATCTTCCCACAGTTCCACTTGAGTGAGAGATCGACTATGGAATAGATCTTCTTCCAAATACCCAACCTATTTCGATTCCACCTAACAGAGTAGCTCCAGTCGAGCTTAACGAATTGGTAGAACAGTTCAAAGAAATCTTATAGAAGGGTTTTATCAAGCCTAGTGTCTCTTAGTGGGGTGCTCCAGTTCTATTCATGTGTAAAAAAAATGATTCTCTCAAAATGTGCATCGACTACCATTAGATGAACAAAGTCACATTCAAGAAGATGTATCCTCTCTCCAAGATTGATGAATTTTTCAACCAACTTCAAGTTCAAAATTATTTCTCTAAGATATACCTCAAATTTGGCTATTATAATCTTAAAGTTATAAATTATGATTTTCCAAAGACATCCTTCAGAACTCGGTATGGTCACCTTGAGTTTGTAGTTATGTCTTTTGGACTAATGAATGCTCCTATAGCTTTTATGGACTTGATGAACAGAGTGTTAAAGTAATACTTAGACATGTTCATTATAATCTTTATAGATGACATCCTCGCCTATTCCCATAGTGCATTCGAGCATGTACACCAATTGAGGATTGTATTACAGACCTTTAAAAAGAATTATCTATTTGTTAAGTTTAGTAAATGCAAATTCTGGTTGAAATTAGTAGCTTTCTTTGGTCACATTATTTATGGAGAAGGAATTTGAGTTGACCCTTTAAAGTCAAAAGGAGTAAGGAACTAGCCTAGACATATTTCTCCACAAGATGTTAGGAGTTTACCAGGTTTAGTCGGTTACTATTGATAGTTTGTGGAAGGATTTTCCTCTAATTCCTCTGGTATGTCTAGATTGACTGAAGAATGTCAAATTTAGTGGTCCTATTCATCCGAAGAGAGTTTTGAAAAAATGAAGACTCGACTAACTTCTTCCCTAGTATTGACTTAACAGAGGCAGTTTAGGATAAAAAATGAAGGTTTTATCCTAAAGAAGAGATGGAGTTCTTCGTTGTTAGGGCAGGTTGAGTGTTCAAAATATGGATAATTTGAGACAGCGTATTCTAGCCGAGGCTCGTGGTTTCCAATATTTGATTAACCTAGGAGACACTAAGATGTATCGCGATTTGTGGGAAGTCTTTTGATGGAATGGTATGAAGAAGAATATTGCCCAATTCTTGGGTAAGTTCTCTAATTATCAGCAGCCTAAGGTTGAGCATCAAAGTCTTAGCGGTATGCTTCAGGAATTTAGTACTCCTACTTGGAAGTTGGAAGTGGTGAATTTGTACTTTTTTACAGAGTTTTCTCAAACACGTCGTACGAACACAATACAAAAACCATTTCTCAAGAATATAACCAACATTTTCTACTCCTCCTCAAACATAGAAGGTTGGTCAACTATAGGATGAGAAACTACCAATTTGGCAACCACCATTTCAAGGGGAACCTCAAATCTGGGAGCCGCAGCTACAACTAGCACCCCTATTCAGTACCATTCTTATCCGTAGACTGTGAAGCATCAGATGGTCCACAACCAATCAATCCCAAAATTTAAATAAAAGCATACCTAAGTATTGTAGAAGAAATAAAACCCGATGGATTTTCGGCTGGTACTTGGCCCACAACTAGCTGGGGATGAAGAATATCTAGCTCAAGAGAAGGAATAGTATCTAGTATAGGCCTCCAATCTTTTTGCTAAGTTGGGCATATCTCCTTGTGTTTTGCATGACCTATAGGTTATCCATAAAGACCCTTAGGCTCAATCATGAGATCCTCATCTCTTGTAGCAGTAACACATGTCCTAGCCCTTGGTGAAAAGGGAAACCAAAGGAATGAATCATAAACCAACTCAAACTCTTAAAATGAAATAAGTGAAAGAAGTGAATAACTCCTAAGAATGTCTTATAGACTCCCAAAGATAAGAATGGGTATCATCATTCTGATTCGTAGGACTCTACTAGACACTTGCTCTTGTACAAACAATACTAGCAAACATTAGATCTAATACCAATTTGTCATAACATGATGTACTGGTCACTATGGAACCTAATTTATCCCACCAATAGGTAAGAATAATCATTTCCCAATGTTATAAGCAATGGTCTTACAGGGTTGAAAATAACGTAAAAACCAAAAATCAGCAATTAGAGACATACAATAACAATAATTCAAACATAATAATCTAATAGATATATAAAAGATCAACAATCATCACACGACCTGGTAGTGTCGGTAGAAGAATTACTGCTGATTTAACATATGTACTAAAATACTCAAAATACAATCAGGCTTAAAAATTGAAAGACTAGACATATATAACAAATGGAAAAAGGGCACCTCTAACTTTGAGAGCTCACCTAATCTCTGAAATGATCTCAGCATGATTGTATTGTAAGCCGAGACTACTAGTACTCGTATTTTTACCAAAAAGATACAAAAGTGTTGTATGAGTACCAAAACCACAGGAACTCGGTAAATATCTTCGATAAACTGAGCTAAATCATTTTATAAATATGATAAGATACAAGATAGATGAATCTAAGTCCGGGTAAAAGGGCAAACTTTGAAATAAGCTCCAACATTATTGTGTATAAGAAAATAAATAAATATATAAATAAATCCAGAGTATTAGTGTGAAGATCACACAATTAGAAGTACAAAATTTGCCCACATAAGCGAATAGGTGTGGAAAAGTAAATAACTTAACGCAGGCCCCCTAATCCTTGATGGTAAAATAAAAGGAAAATAATTTGCCAATGATCCATAACTTTACTTAAGATCCTTAAATTTACCAAATATCAACTATAACAGTTAAACCACCAATATTGTATCACATAAAACCCAAATCTCAATGTTAAACTTAAATCAAAACTCATATCAACATCATCATAACATCCTCAAAAGTTTAAACATCATTATATTATCTTTTGGACTTTAACCGAAACACATATAATCAATATCATCATCAATTGTCATACTTGAACAAAAACTCATATTACCAATGTCATCATTAATTTAGAAACTTGAACCAAAACTTATATAAATAGACTAAAACAATAAAACTTACCAATAAACAATATCCATAAGGTATATAGATAAACCACTCGATTTTTCTAAAATTAGCATCAACTCCAAAATAAAAAAAACTAGCATAATTATTAAGTATTAAATCACCACAAAGTCACAAAAATACAATAAGTAAGGGTATAACATCCGTATAAAGTCCTACAAAAGCTAACTCTATTCTTGGCCTAAAGTGAGTTGGAGAAACCCTCTTTTAATCTCCAAAATCCATTTTTAGAAAATTTTTACCGCGAACTACGATATGGTATCTAAATTTATGTGTCGATGTCAAATAAGCCATAATTGTCCCTAAGATAGAAATTCCTCATAAAACATGAGTAACTAAGTTAATTTCCACCTTAAATGTGTGTAACTATGTCAATTTCACCAAAATTATGGTTCCAAAAAAGCCTAAACAATTCAAATAAAATGAACCATAATAATCATGCCTCCAAGATCTATATACCATCCCATAAATAGCATAATATCGTAATCATACAACGAATTTTCTAAATCAATAAAAAAGGTAAACCTAGCCTACTAGACGCCAAAGAAAAGCCTAAAGAATTCGCTAAACCACTAATTTCCCCTTCAAAAAAGTAGTCAAAAGTTTCTACGCTATCAAAATCATAATATACTCATCTAAATGAGAATAATGATACCCATATCGCACTATTTTACTTTGGTTATAAAATTTTGTAAAAATTTTATGTTGGGCCCATTACTTAATTACACATTCGAAACCAGTACAACGTCCCTCTATGCTCAAGGAACATTTACCGTAAAAAATAGTTAAAATCCGAGCTCTAATGGTGCTACAATAAGTCAACCAAGATTTTAGCAACTTTAGATGGAAATTTATGTCAAGATATTGATGGAAGATTACCATAAATTTGAAGAAGAAACGTGTAAATAAACTTCACCAAAGATCCAAAATCAACCACAAATAATCCTCCCAAGTTTTTCCATATCTTAGGTTTTAATATTCATTAGAATTGATGAAAAATGAGGAAAATTGGGCTTAGCAAAGACTTTGTTTTTTTGTTTTGTAGCTGTTGGAACTATCAAAATTAGGATACTATGTTGTTTTACAATTATTTTTGCCTGATAGCCAATTTTAACCTGAGAAGAATTCAAAATAGAGAATTTTTTCTAAAAATTAAATGAACTGCCCAATAATCAAAGTGCCAGTTCTAGTAAGTCGTAAATGAATTGGGGCAATTGTAGGAATGCCTTAAATGGAGAAAATAATTAGAGATATCGAAAATGATTTTGTCGATCATTATATTGGTAGCTTAATAAAGAGAATAAGGCAGCGATAAAGTGCCCTTGTCCAGCTGAGCTGACAGCTAAAGCTGCAAAGTGACACTTTAGCGCCTACCACTGTTTTGAACAAAATAATGCCTTAGTGGCTGCACCAGCTCAACTTGAAAAATTTTTAAAGGCTCTAGACTCAATTTAACACTTAGGACATACTGGAAATACTAATTTTCTAACCAATGAGACTTAATTTCACAATTTTCTGAATTGAATATCGAAAAAATATAGAAAAGGCATAAAAACAAATCAACCATGCTACCATCCCAAAATAGATATTATGGGTCTTTTAAGGCTATTGTTGTAGATTAGTTAGTGAACTAGTTAGTGAACTCTACCATTATGTTGCCATATTGCCTTTGGTCTGTATGTGATATGGAACTTCTTTGTGTATTCTTTATATCAACGATGGGACTCTTAGTAATCTGATAGCATTTATGTCCCAAAAAAA